>NC_140626.1:19530803-19810803 GCF_057382275.1 Copadichromis virginalis | reverse complement strand
ATGATCTTTTGAATATATAGAATGAAACTTGAATATATAGAATGAAACTTGAATATATAGAATGATCTTTTGAAAATATAGAATGAAACTTGAATATATAGAATGAAACTTGAATATATAGAATGATCTTTTGAATATATAGAATGAAACTTGAATATATAGAATGATCTTTTGAATATATAGAATGAAACTTGAATATATAGAATGAAACTTGAATATATAGAATGAAACTTGAATATATAGAATGAAGCTTGAATATATAGAATGAAGCTTGAATATATAGAATGAAACTTGAATATATAGAATGATCTTTTGAAAATATAGAATGAAACTTGAATATATAGAATGAAACTTGAATATATAGAATGAAACTTGAATATATAGAATGAAACTTGAATATATAGAATGAAACTTGAATATATAGAATGATCTTTTGAAAATATAGAATGAAACTTGAATATATAGAATGAAACTTGAATATATAGAATGAAACTTGAATATATAGAATGTATGAACCTCATTTTTAGAGATGATGTGTTTCTGAATTCTCTGCCTTTACAAAATGGCATCAGCTGAACTATTTCAGTACTTTTTAGAGCTTGACAACTGTTTTGCGACAGCTGTTCAAACTGCAAATGGTAGAAATAATTTGAATTTATACTACGTCACCTTGAAGAACACGTTTTCATTATTGCAACATTTCTAGTGCTCATGAATAATGTTCAACAAAATGTTTCTGGGAGAAGATTATGCACACTTCTTGAGGGAATTTATCAATCATTGATGGAGATATCAACTGAGCTAACACTTCGAGCAGAAGCTGAAGCACATGTTATGGGCTCATTATATCATTCTACATCTCAAAGAGGAAGGTCAAGGTAAGTGATAAAAATGGAAACAAATTCATTCATAATGTGTATGGCACTTGACAGAGTCAAGAGATGGCAAACAAGATAATGAATGCAAGAAATAAGAAAGAAGTTAACATATTTCTTCTTTTGTTTCTAACTCTTTTAGGTACAACATACCAGCTACTCAGCTGACTGACATGCGAGACTTGGGGTTTAGTTGGATGGCCATATCTCAAATGTTGTCAGTAAATGTTGGAACACTGTACAACCACAGGATACAACTAGTGGACTATGGAAATTTGCAATTTGAACAGCTGTCGCAAAACAGTTGTCAAGCTCTAAAAAGTACTGAAATAGTTCAGCTGATGCCATTTTGTAAAGGCAGAGAATTCAGAAACACATCATCTCTAAAAAAGAGGTTCATACATTCTATATATTCAAGTTTCATTCTATATATTCAAGTTTCATTCTATATATTCAAGTTTCATTCTATATATTCAGAAGATCATTCTATATATTCAAGTTTCATTCTATATATTCAAGTTTCATTCTATATATTCAAAAGATCATTCTATATATTCAAGCTTCATTCTATATATTCAGAAGATCATTCTATATATTCAAGTTTCATTCTATATATTCAAAAGATCATTCTATATATTCAAGTTTCATTCTATATATTCAGAAGATCATTCTATATATTCAAGTTTCATTCTATATATTCAAGTTTCATTCTATATATTCAGAAGATCATTCTATATATTCAAGTTTCATTCTATATATTCAAGTTTCATTCTATATATTCAGAAGATCATTCTATATATTCAAGTTTCATTCTATATATTCAAGTTTCATTCTATATATTCAGAAGATCATTCTATATATTCAAGTTTCATTCTATATATTCAAGCTTCATTCTATATATTCAGAAGATCATTCTATATATTCAAGTTTCATTCTATATATTCAAGTTTCATTCTATATATTCAGAAGATCATTCTATATATTCAAGTTTCATTCTATATATTCAAGTTTCATTCTATATATTCAGAAGATCATTCTATATATTCAAGTTTCATTCTATATATTCAAGTTTCATTCTATATATTCAAGCTTCATTCTATATATTCAAAAGATCATTCTATATATTCAAGTTTCATTCTATATATTCAAGTTTCATTCTATATATTCAAAAGATCATTCTATATATTCAAGTTTCATTCTATATATTCAGACTTTGGTTGGAATATATATATATATAATATTTTCCTAAAGGGCATTCCATAATATGTATATATGTATATATATATATATATATATATATATATATATATATATATATATATAATTGTTAGTTGGTTTTTTTTGCCATCAATAAAATCTGATAAACACACATCCTTACAGTTACTATGAGAGAGGTCAAGTTCAGGATTTTGAGAGTTCGGTTGTTCATAACTAATGCATGAGCTGAGCCTGAAGACCTTTAAATTCCAACCTTGACTTATGGTCATAAGCGCTGGGAATGGCCTAAAAGAAGGAAAATCCAAATAAAATGATGATTGGCCAAACCATTAAGATAGGGAAAGGGTTTAGATATCACTCAGGTGGTTCTCATGAGTACCCTCCATTCACTCGGGGAAGAGATTTCCCGACATGTCTAATTTGTAGAAGACTACAGGGTAGACCTGGAACACACTGGAGAGATTATGTATCTCATCTGGAATGGTAGAGCCGGCTAAGCCTGCTACAACTTCATTGAACATGCTGTAGCTAACCAGCAGAAAATAGATAACTGATTTTAAACCAGTGAGGACATCACCAAACCCTTAATTATAACTTTTCACATTTAGTACATATTCAGCATCATTGCCATCATTTTAAATTGTTTTTCACATTACCTCTTTCAGCCCATTTTCACTGTTAAACAAAATAACTAGCTGAAATAACTGACCAAAGCAACTTATATATAGCTACAGTAGTGTGCAAAAGTCTTAAGCCACCACACATTTCTTCTCTGTACATAACTACTCATTGAAGAAACAATCCAGAATTTACATTTAGGGACTTTCGTGGAATGTATAATACACTGATGCAAAATAATGTGTTTTTTGCTCTTTTTTGGGGGGAGGGGGGGGCAGCGTGTCATCAAAATGGAAACTGAACAAGTGGAGGACAAAAGAAGACATTACAGGCTTTTTAAAAAAAAAAGAAAAAAAAAAAGCATATGCTGTGTCTCACAGTCATGTCCTTTAAGAAATAAGAAATCCAGCAAAGACCTGACATAAGACTTGAGATGCAGCTGGCCCTTCAGTTGATCCATCTGTTGGCTGTTGGCTTAAGCCTCATCAGAAATGGTCTCACTGGAGGAGCGGCTGTCAAGAAGCCATTTTTAAGGATTCTTAAGGGAAACGGGGAAATAAGGTTGAAGGATGCCAAATTATACAAGAGCTGGACTGAAATTCAGTGGCAACAGGTCTTTACCAGCTTCCCTTTTCAGCATAAAAATGATCCAAAATGCAATAACAGCATACCTAGATTGAAAAATGTAGTTTAACACTGTTAGTCATGGATTGGCCTCCCCAGAGCCTGAACTTCAAAACTGTTAAAGCCCTTTGGGATAGCAAACATCCAAAGAAGAGCTTCAGATGTCATTAAGGAATTATTCCTGAGGACTATTAAAGAACTTCAATAAAGCTCATCTTAGACTTCAGGCAGTGTTGAAGAATAAAGGTGGTCATGCCAATTATTGTTTTGAGTGTGTTAGAATTACACAAACTGTCACAGTACAAGCCGTCAGACACA
This sequence comes from Copadichromis virginalis, assembly GCF_057382275.1. Taxonomy (NCBI): domain Eukaryota; kingdom Metazoa; phylum Chordata; class Actinopteri; order Cichliformes; family Cichlidae; genus Copadichromis; species Copadichromis virginalis. The sequence continues at coordinate 19,807,150 of NC_140626.1, read as the reverse complement.
GAATGGACCCAAAAGACAGATTCTACACAGACACTCAAGATACGTGAAGGAAGTTTAATTACAAGAACGAGAATACATACAATGCTTGTGCACATGTACAGCGACTGCATACAGGGGTGAGTGAAATGCCAAGGCACGAATGAATACTAGCAAATGGGGCAGGGACGATATATAGCGGAGAGAGACAATTTTACTAGAATAGTAGTGAGCAAAAGCTGTGACGTGAGCAAAGACACTATAACTATGCATACAGAAATGGCAATATATAAATGATTGTGGGTAGAACACTATGACAATTAAAACACCAATTATGGTAGGAGAGATAAATACTGCAAGTTATCTGTTTGAGAGCATGAGCATGACAATGGGGTCCCAAAGCTGGAGCTGGACATCGTAGGGAATATCTAATCAGACCGAGAAACGAGGGAGAGAGCCGGTGGTCAGGGAGACTGTAAGAGAGGAGAGGTGTATCAGAGTGGAGGTAAAACGGATTGCAGTGAGATATCCAATGAGAGTAATTCTGTGGCTTACTTGTCCAGAGGTGGAGGTACGTGAGAGGAGGAGGTAAGTTTGTGAAGGTCCGGGTGAGTATTGATCCAGTACGAGAAGGTCCAGTAGTGAGACAAGGGGGCAGGCAGACAGGTGAGAGTGTAGACCGTACCCGAACGATGGCTGTGATGGCGGCAGGCGAGCTCAACGACGGGGCCGAGAGTCGCTGTAGCCCGGTGGCAAGAATGTTCCATGGACACAAGCTAGTTAGTTGCGATTCAGGCATAGAGCAGCTGTCAAGGCTGGACTTAAATACTACAGAGTTAATCAGCTCCAGGTGCAGCTCCTGAGAGAGACGAGGACGACTCCGCCCAGAGGAGGAGACATGACACACAGCGGAAAAATACTGCCACTCACGCAGACCATGACACAAGCTCTGTTTTTGCCCCATACACAACATATATTTTGATGTACGTTTGCATGTTTCAGAAAATCACTGCACCGTTTTCCTGGCAAAACAAAATGCAATGACCCGTATGGAAAAGATATATATAAATCTTATAAAGTTTGTATCTGTCCTGTGTGAAACTTGTATGAAAAGCATAGAAGAGTGAAAACAGATATAAGATCCCTAGAAAAATTATATAAATGAAACTTGTATGTTTTGGATACAAAAACAATATATGAAAGTGGCCACTTTCATGAGTAAATCATATATTTTCTATTTCTTTTCCAAATGGGGAGTGACTTTTGCACAGTATTGTCAAAATTAATTTCCATCTGTTTTCACTCCATCCAACCAGCAGCAGTGTATTTTACTGAGTTATTAATGACTTCACTGCACTTTCAGTCTTTGTAAAGCCAGCGAGTAGACCAGACTGGATGTGTTGACTGCCTGGTTCTGACTTCTATATGAACAAAAGGAAAAACTGAGGAGAACTGTAAACAAATCATTCTATTTTTTTAAGCAAAACTTTTTTGTATTACACATTATGCTATTCAGATAAAGTACTGAAATAATCCATTTTTAAGGATTTAAAGCCAAAGCAAAGGGTCAAACTGAAGTTTCCAGAGTTCCCCACAGGGTAGCTGCATGGCTACATGGTTTATATTTATTTTTCAGCCAAATAATGTGTTCAAGGAGGCTCAACACTTTTTGATTACATGAAAACAAGCAGTGTATAATCTATTTTGCTACTTTAGCTGCTTACATTCCTTTTTTTTTTTGTATTTCTTTGAAAGACTCGCATGAATTTACAAAGAAATACACTTATCATTCATAACACATCCACTTGATCTGATTTCATATTGTTCTTTCCTTTGGTCTGTAGTATGAAACTACTATTATGGAATACCAAAGGCCTCGGGTCCAAAGTGAAAAGTCCCATTAATAAAGAAGAGATTACTTTCACTTGCTGTCAAGACCCGGTGCTGCTAAAGGATTGATGCTCTCACATTAAATCAGCCCCTTGAAAGGTCCTTCTAAAACTGTATGAGTGCCAACTGTATAGGTAATTTTTTTCTCTCTATTATGTTTCACTTTCAGGGCATGTTCAGTGGTTTTATCAAAGCATTGATATTGGGATTTTGCTTTGTTTGTTTGTTTGGTCATTTTTTAGAAACTGTGCATTTGTCTCTTTTTTCTTGTGTGCATTTTGTTTCTTTCTTTCTTTCTTTCTTTCTTTCTTTCTTTCTTTCTTTCTTTCTTTCTTTCTTTCTTTCTTTCTTTCTTTCTTTCTTTCTTTCTTTCTTTGTCTCCCTCCATTTCCCTCCTTGGAGCCAAAGGGTTTGTTGTTCACTTTTTGTTGTCTGAGCCATCATTCAAAATGCAAGGCTTTCTGCTGACAGGCACTGAAGCAGGGAAATGAGAAATGACTTACACAGTTTAGCTCCTCTTCATTTTCACTTGCCTTATTATTATCAAACGCGCGCACGGGCACATTCCCACACACACAAGTGGGCGCGCGCGAGCACGCGTGCACAGTGCACACACTTTCACAGATGATTAGTGAAGTCTCCTCAGAAGAAAGACACCTAAATCTGTAAAGTGGTGAGAGGTTTTTTGTCAATGTCCGCACTCAGTGACATACAGTACATTTAGCAGACTCTGACACTGCAAAGAGCGATGACCCCTGCGCACCACTAATTAGCCATCATTCATAATTGATTAAAGTCTGAATGTAAATATAAATGTAAACTGAGTTTTATTTAGGTTGTCTTGTCAACTACAGTTACCTAATGCATTACTAAGAGTGGATGCAAACACGGGCGCATAATGTTGGACTAATCCCTGCATTAGATTTAGTTAATTATTTTAAATGGCTAAGAGAGGTTGGAGGTGTCTCCTGGCTTTGTTTCGCATTCTTTATAAAGTAATTTCACATTCTGGTCATGGGAAAATGATGGACCAGGGTCCTGTTTTTCTGAAGGAAGCATTTTAATTTTGACACTGAGCCAAGATTGGCTTTACTCCTTTGGAGGATCGTTTTATTCTTTCTGAGGGGAATGCCAAAATCAAGCTATCCCATTAAAAGCAGTTTTGTCTCACTTTATATCCTAAGTTAGACTGTCAGTTGTTGTAGTATTAATAAATGAAAGAACTACACTGCCCTCCCACTAGTGTGCATAAATGATATACTTAGTTTTAACAAAGGTAAACAAATTAGACGTGACAGCTGATGAGCTGATGAGCTCTAATATAAAGTTCCAGCCTCTAAATTGTGAGAAATTAATGTTTAGTCTTTTTTTAGTCCTTTACTTGAATAGTTTTTGAATAGTTTTACTGCTATTATACACAATCTGTAAAATATTATAGAGTGTCTTACAGAGAGAGGTGCTTTTTTGTATTGTTATTAAATTGCATTATTGGCACTTATAGTCATGATTTTACCCAAATCCTTTGTTGCAGTTCTACTATTAGGCACATCATTCTCACGACTCTTAACACAGTTCAATTCTCAAAGCACATGCTTTTGCAAATCACATTTTTCACCTATGTCAAAACATGCAATGTCAGTTGGTCACTTCAACTCTGTGACCAGTAAATTAAAAATACTTCCATCATGGTTCTAAGACTTAAACACCAAATAGTTTCATACTTACTGACTTTGAAAGGGTGCTGCAAGCAGTGTGGCCTAGTGTAGGACAAAAAGTGTTCAGACACAAAGTAATACTATCTTCTTCTTCATGTGGCTGATTCCTTTAGAGGTCACCACAGCAGACCATATGCCACAGTCTCACTCTATCCCTAGCATCCTCTTCTGTCATACCAAACCTGTCGTCCTTCACTACATCTATTTACCTTCTCTGTGGTCTTTCTCTTTTCCTCCTGCCTGCCAGGAGCTATTATAGCCGCTATTCCTTCTCTTCACATTTCCAAACACTCTCAATCTTACCTCTCTAACTTTATCTCCAAACTGCTCAACCCAAGCTTTTCCTCTGATATACTCGTTTCTAATCCTGTCCATCCTTGTTCCTCCCAATGAAAATCTTACCATGTTCAACTGTGCCACCTCTACCTATACTTCTTCGCCTTTTTTGTCAATGCCACCATCTCCAAACAATACATCACAGCAGGTCTCACTATCATCTTGTAAACCTTCCCTTTCTGTCTTTCTGCTATTCGTCTGTCACAAATCATTCCTGACACACATCAGAAAACAGAAACAAAGACTTTGACCATAACACCAGCTACTGTGTAGTACAGTAAAGCTATGCTGCCTACATGTATAGTGTATGCTTGTGTAATTATGACAGTGTCAGGATGTGCACCTGTGTTTCTATTTGTTTCAAGTATTCAGATTCTGAGAACATGTGTCTCTATTTAATTTCAAGTGAAGGGCAACAGTACTAGGGTAAAACTGATGTTGATGTTGTAGAGCCGATTCAGATGAGAAATACACCAACACAATAGTAAGATGTTGTTAGTAGTGAAGTGTGTGTAAAAGCAATAACAGTGAGTACAAACACAAAGACTAATGTGGGTGTGGAAATGAATTCCGGATTGGAGAACTGCACTTGACATTCCTGGTGTGAGAGCATGATGTGAATTCTTCAACCACGGTCAGATAAAACTAAATTGGACAATGTGTGATGTCATTGTGTTAATGTGCAACCCCAATGCCAAAAAAGTTGGGTTACTGCGTAAAATGTAACTAAAAACAGAATGTAACAACTTGCAAATCTCATAAATGCTGAAAACATTTCAAATGTTTAAATGAGAGCATTTTATGGAAAAAAATAAGCTAACTTTGAATCGCAACATTTGTCAAAAACACTGGGCCACTTTAACACTGCAACAGTTAAAAGTCTCTTCTTGCATTTTGGATGGCTGCGTGTCTCCATTGTGTATGCACATATTGTGAGGCGTGCGCTCTCCGAGTCAGAAAAAAAGCCATCGATGCAGTCCTCAGAAGTAGCACATCATTAATAACGGAGGGACCTTTGAAGATCCTGCATAAATGTCTAATTAGGTTTGGTAACCTTTAGGAAATTCAAGTGGGTGAATACTAAACAGGCCTGGAGATCCTGTACTGCATGGCAAACTAAGCACTCAACATGTGGGAGAGAACGCTGACATTGAGGAGGTTTGTTCCCCTGCCTGAAAGGGCATGCAATTTAAGCCACATTACAAGTGCATCTGAACTCATTGGCCAATTTCGGGCCAATTTATCGTAGTTAACCATCCTGTGTACACACGTCATCACGGAGGTGGAACAAAAATATGCTGTGTTTCGTTTTCTTTTTTTTTATTACCTTGCCCTTCAAGCTGGGGCGGATCATTGTTTTTGCATAACTGTGACAAGCCTGCGTGGCATTTAACAGACTCTTAAGTATGAGAATTCAAACCACCAACTGTACTCGTACTGATCTACGGTTAGAATGAGGGGGCTGGTTTACACCACAGTGTCCTTGTCACAGTTTAATAACATGCGTATGAGGGGTGACAGCATATAACAATAAAAGTAACACCATGTGTTGTTTTAATATACCCAGTCTCCCTCTGACATAGTACAGCAAGCTTTTAAGTGTCAGTCTTTGACTGTGACAGGAGCTTGAGTGTGATGCAGCTGTTTTATTGGGATTTCTGCTTTTAATTACAATGAGATTTTTTTCATTGATTTAAATGAACAGATAACTGACTTCTCTGTCTGGTGGGTCACTTGAAAGAGACATTCTCAACCCTGATATAAATATAATAAATAGAAACATGAAAATGGACTTACGATATTGTTCATTAAAAAGTGAAGCAGGTAAAGAGTTTGTTAACCCTCTGGGGTCGCCGGACGCGCCAACATCACATGACCAATTTAAGACGACACAGCTACAAGATGCAGTAAGTCAGAGTCTCCATTCCAACTTGGGTCGAAAATGCAGACTTCAAACTATATACCAGTTTTTGAATTGTTTCGATGGGCCACGTAGAACCAGAGTTATGATAAAAAATACACGAGATGTTTTTTTCTGAACAAAACAGTGGTGTTTACAGCGGGAAGACCGGTAAAAACGGCGTTTTCTACAGACAGCGCTAACAAACACTCTCCGCTTGCGAGCGAAAAAAGAAAAAGAAAAAATGCCCCTTCCCTATTGGTGTTAGAGTTTACCATGTCAGCCAATCAAAAAAAAAATGATATGGCAAACATGTGACATTTGGTTGTTTAGGGACAAGGGGAAGTTTTTAGGAGTGACGCCTGTGAGAGAAAGACAGAGAGAGAGCGAGTTTTCATATGTGAGACATTAGTAACGTTTAGCGTGTTTGGAGGCTATAGTTAGTGTGTTGTGTAGTTATTATTTTGTATTGTGTGTCAGTTAGACTGCTGAATTTCATATTTTCTCCAAAAAAAAAAAAAAAAAAGCCGTCAAAGGCAGATTTCAGTGTAAAAGCTGTTCCCACATGGAAAACTGGACTGATGCTGTCAGACCTGCAGGGTTTAGGCCTGTGGTGTTCTCCTCTGTCTTATACTGAACACAAACTACATTTTTTGGACTGGCACAAATAATTTGTGTGCCTTCTTATTTGATGCAGAACACCTGATTTTTCTGTAAATAGATTTAAATGGTTATATAAAAAAACGCCTGAGGCCTTGGCTGCATTTTTAGGTAAATAGTACCATATAACTTTGTTGTTTGCAAAACTTGTGTGTAATTTTTAGAAATGTACAATTTCTATTTGCATTTCAAGTTATGAAAATGATTCGTTAAACATGTTTGTGGGTTTTACAGTAAAAAATATAACGTTTTTCTACTCGGATTTTGAATTTTTTGTCTGAATTTAGATCAACTGTGCTAATATAGTATACCAAAATGAAAAAATAACTCAAATTTCAGATATTTGAAGTTGTGCTGAAAATAATGATACCAAACAAGGCAAGAAAAATATATTTTAAAGGAGAAATATAGAGGTAAAATCAAAAGTAGTCAAAAACGGCCAATTAAAGTGATAATAACCTGTAGTTTCCAGGCACCACATTGTGACAAAAGATAGCATTTCTATGCCTAATCTGAAAATACAGTTTGTGAACATGGCACATGGTCAGACCAATCCTGACAATAAAGGAAACTCAAGCAAAAATAGTCTGCTGTTCAAGAGATAAGAAAGATTTCTAAAGCCGCGAGAAACCAGCATGAATATGCTCTGGCTCTCGTTGATGGAAATAGGGCCTGAATGTTGTTTTTTTCTGTAACCTATAACAGATTTCAGTTTGTTCATATGATCTAAAAATAAACACAGACTTTCCTAGTCGTGATACCTCAACCTCATTGCTATAAAGCAATATAAACATGCAGATCCCAAGAAATACATCACAGACATATGCGCACAGACATATTTATTATATGCACCCACAGACACACATACAAGTAAACACACAAGCACACAGAGTTGTCAGAGCACGGTGTAAAATCAGAGGGGCTGTTAATGGAGGCGGACAGGTTGGCTGCTGTTTCATCAAAGTGCAGAGGAAATGCAGATCTGTGTCCTGCAGGATGCAGGGAATTGGATCAGCTTCCTTCTGTCTGCTGAATTTGAAACACATACCAGCAGGGATTAGACAGCCTTTACCACTGTACAGTCTACTTTCTAATGGCCATCCCTGGGAAATATTTACTCACTGTGCATATGTGTTGATACGCCCATCAGGAACCCAAACTTATCCCCTGGCCAGATAGTTTTATTTACCTGCCAACCATGTGGTAGCCTACCTTGAGGATATCTTCCTTATTTCTTTCATAAAGGCCGCCTTGTACACCTCAGACTTTTCTGTTACTGACTGGTTTATAATCACAGCAGTGCAGTGCATTTGCAAGAATACCCGTGACCTCAAAATTCATGATTAATGTGGCATTTATTGTTACTAGGGTTGGGAAATTATGTGATGTCAAACTGTGTAAAACTGTCAGTGATCATATAGGTTTTTTTCTCTATGATATGTCTGGTTGCCAGCTCAATGATTTTTAAAAATCATTGAGCTGGGCTTCTTTAAGCAGAGTTTTGGGCGCTTAGTTCAGTTGGTTAGCCAATAACACACATTCCCGTCTTATTCATGGTTTGTGTCAAAAAGCTAATCTAACAATCTATATCCATCCCAACACCTACAAGATGTTTTGAAGTATTGCCTTATTTAACATTTTATATATAGTAACCAGTCAAATATGAATCACAGAAAAATGCTTAAAAAGTTTGCAGAATTGTCTCCAAAATATTCTTTAAAGAAGTGGAACAGCTTTATTATTTGACTAATGCATTAAGAAGTATATTGCTAATAGCAGTTTAAATAAATATGAATAATAAGAAATACAAAATAATAGGGAGATTTAACCAACAAATCATATTCAAACAGTATACCAATCCTCCAAGAGATAGAGTTTTGTGATTTCACAGAAAGAATAAAAAACATGTCGTCCATATCTATTATAAAATTGCAGTGATGTTTAAAGTGAGGTAAGCGAGATTGTGCCAGAAACCTCCTTTCTGTTTCCTAAAATAATTTTCCCCCTAAGAATCATGCTTTTATATTAAGTCGTCCTTTAACAATGGTTGGCCATTTTTGAAAATGTGTCTTTTAACAATATTAATCAATAAAACAATATCAATTCGATCAGAAATACATGTTAATAAATGTTACATTTTTTCATTTTTTATGGTTAAAATGAATCTCTTAGACAACCCATAAATAACCCATAATGCTTTTTAGCTGGGGTCTCTTTATATATAAGACATGTTTACACACAAATCACATGAATTTATGATTATGTTCGATTTATGTTTAGACATGAATCCTGTGGAACAGTGGTACCAATAATGACGGCATTTAGTTATTTTCAAAACACCGGGGTTAAAGGATTATGTTTAGTTGATAAAAAAAAATATAGTAGATTTGTTTAAAAAGCAGAAAAATCTCACATTTAAACAAACTAATGTTTTTCAGCTTCAGATCACATAATAATTGTTATTATGCTAAAATTCCTGATCGTTCTCACAACATAAAACTATTTTTACAGCTGCTACTTGTACTCCTCCTTTTCTATTTTCAATAAACAACCAATAATACTTCAATTAGTATTACTACCAGGCACCATTTAAAGAAGAATTTTCCTAATAATCTCCTTTTAAAATATCTACATATAACAAGTACATGTTTTAGTTGTTTGTTTTTCAAGAAAGAAAAACTTCAGCCTAACCTTCTTTCACTCCTGTTGAGAGCAATAAAATAAAAGACATTTTTTATTCAAATTGCAAAATATGTATTCTTTATTTGTTTCTAACATAGAACAATAGCTTTGAGTGAAAAACACAAAAACAGTCTCTTGTTTCAAAATACAATGGATAGCACAAACATATACAATCAGAAACCAAAGCAGGGCATTACATGCAAGCATCGGTGTAACTTTGTGCTGAACACTGGGAGGGGTCAAGCTCTCTGTATAAATAAATAAATAAATCTGGGTAAATTCCCAGATGATTAAACATGTAACTACTTTGCTGGTAATATCTGAAATGAGTAAAGAAAACAGCCTATTTACGGTATGCAAGATAATTCATAATGTTATTGGGGGGATTATATTGGTTAGGTCTGGTTATTGGGCGGGGGTCATAACCCCCCTAACCCCCCTGGAAATTACGCCCCTGAATGTAAGAAGGAACATGGTTTCTAAAAGCTCAGTGAAGGAGCTGTTTCTTTTTGGCCTTTCCGTGTGGAGTTTGCGTGCCCTTTCTCCTGCAGTCCATAGATATGTATTCTAAATATATGTGTTAAAGAAAAAACAATGACAAGCTGTGATCTGTGATGTTGCACATTTGTATTTGTATTTATTTTTAACAGGTAATTACCCCGGAGAAGAACTTCACTTTACAGCATCTACCTATTTAGTGTGTGCATCAACAACAAAAACAACTTAGACTTCGTGCCATTATAGGTGTCAAAACAAGGTATTTACGAAGACTAAATGCCCAAGCTACAGCAATTCCATCACAGCGTAGGAACAATCAACCAGATGTTTTGTCATTAGGTATCATAGCAGTGCTGTTCATCTCAACCATTCGACAAGGACAGGCTTTTTACAATAGCATTTAATGAATCACTTTAAGGCTGATGTTATTTTAGTAGAATCCATGTCAGCCCTCGGGAACCATATATGTAATTTTATCACGTTCCACAATCTGTCTGCACCATCTTTTTACTTCAAGGTGAAGGTCATGAAAAAAATTTCAATTATATTCTTTGAGAAGAGCAAATTACATTTCATGAGCTGCGGTCACAAATACAAAGTTTTATAAAGTAATATAATGACGTACCACTTGATCTGCCATTCTTACTCCCACGCCTATCTCCATTTTGCTTTTCTCTCAGGAAAACTACAAAGAGAAGGTGTCAACTGGTTTTGCCATATTGATGGAGCCGGGGGTCTATGGAGACCTCTAATTTTCTGAGTGAACGGTCCCAGAAAGAGCTAATGATATGTTAATGCTGAATGGCAGACATTAGGGAGGCCAAATGACGGCAATCCCAATTACCTCCGAGGGACGTGCCTTGTGTGGTTTTGTCACGCAAACAAACTCTGTAAACACAAATAACGTGCGGAACACTGGCTGAAGGGACTCCGCAGCGGCTGACAAAATGTCACCGATCTGAGAGAAGATCCTTACAACTTATACTCAAACACTGAGTACGCCTCCACACTTTTTTAGCTGTGGAAAAAAAAAGCTAAGCGCACCTCATCATGAGAGATTTGCATCGTCTGTTTCCTAAGAGAACAATTATGCAAGTTCATACCTTTCCAAAAATGTCACAAGACTTGCAAATCTTTGAACATATTGCCAAAAACTTTTGATTGTTCTCATTTTTGCCCTTTTATAACTTTTCTGCAAATGCCAGTTTGGCAGCAATACGGGGTACCATCGTGTTTACTTTAGCAGCAGTAGCTGTCTGGGGGGGATGAAGCAGTGGGAGGAGGTTAGTTTTGAATGGCACAAGATTGAAATATGCCACAGCAGACTTTTTTTTAGTCCCAGCTTCCCCACTTGTACATATCTCCTTGTGTGGGTTTACCTATGAATGTATCTGTTAGTATGTATGTGTTCCTGTTTGGCTAGGCTTAGCTGCAGATTGCTTTCCCCTATCCCCTCCTCTAGTGTGTGCAACATATGGCCATTGTGATGGAGGGTAAAAGGAAATGACAGGCCATTTGAAGATGCTCTAGTCCCTGCATCATGAATAATGCAGAGGGTGAAGCGAGCAGGTTCTCAGCGCAAGCTTCAAAGTTTATCGGCCTCCCCTGTCTCCCTGGGAGAGAGACTACAGTGCTGCGGGGAGATTAGACCGACACCGAGCGGGGACCTGGTCAAACTCAATTAAATACAACCAGGATAATTCCATCCTCTCATTGTGCCATTTGGTTTTATTAGAAAAATAAACCCAGCATGCTCACGCCTTGAAACGACAATAGAAAGGGAAAACATCTCGTGAATTATTAAGCGGGGAGTTGGCTCCATGCTCAGTTGCTCCATGTAAAGATATGTAAATTGGCGGATGGCAGAAGACACGATTGATTAATATTTTTATTAATAATGTCAAACACCCTATGATCAGCAGTGAGAGAAATGGCAGAATAACAATAAACAACACCGTCCAGACTAAGTACGACTGAGATGTGTAGTAATAAAATTCCAAAGAAAGTGGTGTTAAACCTTTGCTGATTGGTTCTAATAGTCCCAGTGATAGATGATTTATTAGTCTTTTTGATTAGCTTGTCTAATTGAGCTGAGCTAGCTATGAAAAACCCAAAACAACTACCGTTAATTTTCCTTGTTTTTTTTAATATGCATGTTTCCTTCCACAGTTTCCGAAGTCTTTGGAGATCTAATTAGCCCAAAAGCCCCTCCTGATGGGAGATGTAGGCCTACAGAAACACTTCCCTCCACCGAGGCTGTTGTAGCATGTAACTATTTTCCGTGTCTACACGATAAACAAACACTTATGCCACCCACATACTCAGTGCCATATCAAGCCTGGCTTGGCTAATGATGATAAACCTACATAAAAGTACAAAGTGCTGCTAATTAGGCCTATGTCGATTATGGCTCATTAATGCTGATGTTGCCCTGACATGTTTTTGCCAATCATCACTGGAGAGGGCTGCAGTGCATCATTTTCTAATTACTTTAATTCATCATTGTACTGATGCTCTAAGCGAGTTCACATCAGCTCCACGGTCAAATGTTTAAATGGAAATTTGTGTAAAAAATGACCCAAAATAAATTTTTGCACATAGTGGCCTGACAAGCTGATCTTGCCGTATTTTTCTCGCAAAATCTCTCCTTCAGTTGTCCATAATGAAGAAATATGGTGATGTAACAAAATCTGTAAATGCAGTCATCCAACCAAGAAAAGGAATATTGAAAAGAGCACAAAGCACCTGTTAAACCATATTGTGTATATCTATCGAATGTCATGCCAGGAAATGTTCAGATAAGTTTCCAGGAACTCAATTTTTATCAGTGGCAATTTCATTGTTCTCTAAATTATCTTGTTTTGACCTTTGAAAGCCAAGACGAACGGCAGCCTGTGAAAGATGAAGCAGTTGCCAATCTTACTGATTTCATATCACATTTCCTCTTCCACGCTGTCCAGTTTTGTACACACAGTGGACATCGATGTATGAATGATAGATCAATTTTGAGTCATTTCCCAGTGATAATCCCACATTTCTCTTCTTTTACACTTCATTACCCTAATCTTGCCACTATGACCTACTTTTCCACTCCTTCCCAGTTCCCCAGGCACTCAAGGAGCAAGCTGTTGCACTCCCACTTACACACATACCTCTCAAGAGAATTATTTATATTGCCCAGGTCTGGGACCAGTCTAATTTGGTGAAGCTATAGAGTACACAAACCTCAGGTCTGAGATCTCTTTTGCTGAAAGCAGGAGAACTGTGAGCGCTGCGGCACGAGACAGAATAAAACATGGTGTTGCAATGGCCTTTGATCTTCCGTTCCCTCCTTTTCTCTTTTTCAAAGGACCAGCGTGGAGCTGTCCAGCTGATGCCAGAGCAGGGGCCCCATTTCTCTGCCACCAACAGACACCCCGGGACAGATGGCCAGCAGATTATTTATTTCTATTTTTATTCTATATGAGAGCAAGAAAACCGAGACACACTTTCTTTGGAGTTTGTTTCATGCTGGGTGCTCTCAGATATAAACAACATCTCACATGCATAATTATAAGTCTCTAACTGGCTTAGAAGTAAGCCTATATATAAGCTGGTTGCCTTAAAACCTGGCAAAAAGCACACTTAAAATGCATTTTATGGTTAATACTCACCTGAACCTATGAATTGATTATAGATATTCACTTTACACGACAAAAACACACAGAATGTAAAACTATAAACAGCATCGCAATTAAATAAATTCTGCTTTGAATCACATGAAGTGTTGTTGTTAGAAGCGCTAAAAATAGAACCGTGTAATTGCACGACAGATGATCTTAGTCACCTGTGTTGTGCGAAGCTAAAAGCCATCCGTGGGGAATGATTTCCTTAACAGGCAGCCAAGAGGTCAAACACTATTAGCGATGTTCCAGTCGACAATCTGAAGGAAAGCATGTTCCTCATCTCGCTGAGAGTCTCTGAAAATGGGCACCTCTTTGTCAGGGCAATTTGTTGATGATGCATGGTTATGATAAGAATTGAGTGAAGTGTCTGTGGCTGCCCAGGGCCTTGCCAGCCAAGGCGGCGGGGCCAACACAAGTAATCAGTCGAGGTCCAGATTGAGCCACCGATAACACGGGGTCCCTGATTGCTCATAAGTACCCAAGGCAGCGGCCATTTAAAACAATTTCTGGTGATTTTGATTGACAGTTGGTCAATCAAAACCCACATCTTGTTGCTGCTGCTATCAGTGCTGGAGATTACATCGGATGTCTTTGCTTGAGCCGCTGTCTTTCTGCTTCGATAAAGGAAATCTCAACTGCGTCAGGCTATGTTATTACTTCAGTTTGTGTTGGGATAATTTTCTGTTTCATAAATTTTGCGCTTATTAATTATATATTAATGTTTTACCTATGTTTCATTTCACTCTACTTTTTAACCCTTTTAAGACACTTTTCTTCCACGCTTCAGGGTAGTTTTATAGTTGTCTTTTTGGTTTTTACATTTAATTGATTGTATGTTTTTCCCTCAGTTCTCTTCCAGTACTTGAGTTTTTCATCCACAGGTTTTAGCTGCATCCTTTTGGTGGGCTATGTGTAGCTCTCAAAAGTAATTTTTGGGGGCTTTTAAATATGGTATGCACGAAGCTATCGTGCATTATAACCCATAAATATGTGAAGAAGAATACTATCCACATCTTCGCTTGTAGGTTTGCATGAACTGCATGACAATGAGCACATATGGTGACCTTGGTTACTCCTGACTAACACTTGAAAAATCTTACATGTTCTGTTTTTGCCAGGTTCAAAGCTTAAGAAAGTATGTCAATACCTGTAAGGAGATGGCATATTTACCAACCAAAGATGCATAACAATTTCATTGCAATCTCTTGCATCATTGTAAATTATACTGTCAATTGTATTCATGAACCTCTGAGTGCATTAAATGGAAAGAGATGCTAGTTGTCTACATTTTGACTAACACCTCTAAGGTGCAGGCTATAAACACAGCTGGCAAAAATATATTTTAAGGAAATGACAAAACTGGAATTAAATGTAAAGAAATATATAATATGTATATCTGTTTGCCTTATAGTTTTAGTGTTCAGACACCTGTGGTATTGAAAATGAAAGGCGGATACTTTCCACTAATAAAATTCACACGGTGTGGTAAACATCAAGTCAAAAAATGAAAATATTTACTCAAAAAACACAAAATCTGGAATACTGGTCAGGCTTCTGTGAACTTAGGCTTTCTCATTTGCTTCTGTGACTTCATGTAACTGCAAACCGACTCTTTTTCTCTCTCTGTCCATATATATGTATATCTGGAGAGTGAGTTTTCATAGTCAGTGTGATGAACATTGTGGAAATGGTCACTTATAAAGACTGAATTTGTATGGTAACTACCTATTACCATTGATGTCTAAAAAAATGACTTGTTGGTGTTACACTGGTAAAATATCCTTTTAATATTGTAGTTTCACTAACTATAAAACATGCACCAGCCATACTTTAAACCAAACTCTGATCTTTTCAAAATCTTTTGATAAATAAACCTCATGGAGCGGTATTTGCTTGCCCTCCACAAAACAAAGTGTAGGATAAAAACTAATGAATAACCTTGTCTCACATTTCACAAATTACTGTGAATCGCTTCGTAAATAACATCCTCATATCTTGCTGTCCTCAAAAAAATAGGCCACAATGCTTGACAACTGTAGACCATGATTTTTGCTATATGTATGCATGTATACATGAAGTTTTAATGCCAAAATTATGCATTTGAAAGAATTTTGGGGATCCTATGAAAGCAGAAAGTAGTGCACATTGTTTATTTGCCATTTATCCTATTCCACCTATAATCATCTTTTTACTTTATTGTTCAAGCTTGGCTAATTTACAAAACTAGCGCTCAAATGGCCAAACATGAACCTTGCAATCACCACACAAGCCTCCGTGGAGTGTGAATGCTTTGTCACTACAAGGCCTTTCAACTACTTAAAGGCACATCAAAAAATGTATGAAAAAAATAAAGTTCTCTTTTCTCTTTCTTCCTCCTTCTTCTCCCCAGTTACTTGAGATCCCCAAATGCGCAGAGAATAAAGTCAAGATTTTTTTAGTCATTAATTAGATGCTCTTTTGGATTTTAGTTTTTAGTTTTCATAGAGTTCATGTCTATATATTTGTACACATGTTCAGAAGGATTGAAAGAAAGTGCTTCGATATTTTAAGGAACTGAATGTCAATTTTATTTTCAGCAAAAGATAAAAACATCATTTGCACAGTTCTGCCTCTTCAAAATAAATAAGAATACATATCAGTGTACATGTGGACACCTAGTTGTAACATAATTTGTTTAAGCTGGAAAAGAAAATTGGCACAAAATGATTATCATACAGTGTGTCCTTTCACCATCAATATTCAAACCACTGACATTATTTACTTCATTTCTGAAAGACAATATATGCTGGAATCTGCAAACTACAGAAGCAAAAGTCATTTACTTACAAACTGCAACTTCACCCAGGTTAGGACCGTCACTTCAGAAACATTTATTTATTTTTTTACTCTAGGTAGTGTGAATTTGCAATCAAGCACAGCGAGGACAGATCCATCAGTGACAGTTTCTGGTGTAGCAAACATTCCCAGACCCAACCTGCCTTGTACAAAAGCAAAACAACTAAATCCTGACAGATTATACCTCAGAAATTATACATTTGACTTGGCAATAGAAAGGCTGAAGAAAAAACAGACTGAGACAAACACTACATTGCAACTTCTGCAAAATGTATTGTTGGGAGAAGAAGAGAAATGATGTTTTCCTGTTTCACCCAGTGGAGACATCAAAATGACGAGCATGTCATTCTTTTTATGATTTGCACAACTTATGTCTTCACATCATTTCCTTAGCACATCAAATACTTGTTTATACTTTATTATATGTGTGCAGTTGCACTTCATATAGTGTTGAAGGATATTTCTGAGTCCGTGAATAATGTGGCTCCGGATTTCAGTGTTTGTGAAAAACAGCCCCTCATCACCCTGCTCCCCGTCCCAAAGATAGAAGAAGGAGAAGAAAAAAAAATCCCATATAAACTGCTGTCAAATTTCATATGAACAGTCAAGTGACTACTGATTAGCCGCTAGAGACACAGTCTTTCATGAGAAATTTTTTATGTTTTTTTAGCACAAAGATAGCAAAGAAATGCTTCAAAGCAAGAGTGCTGGGCCGGTGCCCATCACAGGAATGAAAGGACAGGTGCCTCCCCGTAAAAATGCTCCAACATGTATGCATTCTGCAGTCAATGGTTGGACCCAAGCCCAAAATCTGAAACCTTTAATGTCTTTTCCACACAAGGTTTCCTCCTCAGTCAAGCCACTTTTGAAGTCCGTGTCAAAACTCACCATGGCACGATTTTCAAAATCCATACAGGGAGGTAAACAAACCAAAAAAACCTTTGAAGTCAAAGTGTTTTTCTTTCAGTCTCTTGTGTTGTCTTTGAATCTTTTCCTCCAATGCACTAAGGCAGACAAAATCATTTTCTCTGACAATAAATTACTATTATTTTTTGGAGTCCCACAAATGTTAAGAAACACATTTAGTGGCTATGACAAGACAGTGGTGCTATCGCTGTTGCCGTACAGGTCGGCCAGCTTTTTGAAGCGTGGTCCCCAGTTGCTGAGATAGTCATAGTTCTGATCTGAGTCTGTACTTAGTGACTCCAGTGAGCTTAGCGACTCAGCTACAGAGCCGCTACCTTCAAAAGCATACGTCTGCAGAGAGTCGTACGGGGGAGCTGATGGGTCCACGTCGGCATCCTTCAGTCGCTCCCAAATAAACTCTCGAAACACCACATTGTCTGGTAGGGATTTATAGGATGGGCGAGAAGCTGAGGGGTAATGAAAGAAAGTAGGGGTATCTGGTGTGACGTCTCGTCGTACATTGGGGTCTCTGATGACATTGAGGTTACGCAGGGTCACCATGTCGAAGGCCTCTGTGTCCTCCTCGCCCCCTCCCTCATCGTCGTAACGGACGATGTTTTCTCTGATATCTCTTTCCTCTTCCAGAATCAGAGGTTCTTTTCTTCTCCGACGCATAGTCACAATTAGTAGAACCATGACTGCGAAGAAAAGCAGAAATCAGTCAGTAATAAGTGACATTCTTTCCATTCCAACCAGCTGAAGATGCAAGAACAGATGAAAAAAAGTAATTTCCACCTAAGAGTGCTTGTACTTTAAGAGTTCATAACATAGAACAAGTGGGAAGCTTGCAGAGAGGCATGATGCAATTGAGTGTGTTGGCAAACAAGTAAGAGATACAAATTATCATCTTACTGTAAGCGCTTGAATCGGATTGCATTCGACTGAAGTGCTTAAGACAATCATGACTAGACATGAGACACGAGATCATGAGAGTCTACGCTGATATAAATTGTTTGAGGTAATTTAAATACATGCTAAAAGTAAATGAAACAAAACCAAAACAAAACAAAGCAAAACACCTCTTTATAGCAACTGAACAAAAATTGCTGAAAAGGTCCTGAGAGGGAAAATTATTCAGATGGGCGTTCAAGCATGGAAATATAGCAGTTAGCTTAAATAGATGATTGAAATTGTTCGCTAAAAGTAACTGAAAATAAGTTTAGTAAATATCAAACTGTTGCAGTGATAAGCTAAAAGCAATGCAGCTAAATAGTTAACTGAAGTAACTGACTGAAAAAGCTCTTAAAAGAAATTAATAAAGTGGGTGATCAAAGTAATTAATAAATGCTAGCTAAAAGTAGTTAGCTAAATCTGATATTTAGCTAACATTAACTGAACGGGTAAACAGCTGCTGGGTAAAGCAACAATGGATGGAAACTGACAAACAAAGGTGTCCAAAAATGATGTATGATTATGTTGCACATAACGGGTAACTGTTCAAATAGAGCACAAGTGCAAACTTCATCACATACCCAACTTTCAGACCAACAAATGTAGTGCGGAATATTTACTATCTGTTTTGTTTGCTTATTCAAGTCAAAGTCAATGGGGACCGGAGCCTATTGCAGTTGCCATGGGCTGAAAATTGGGGTACAATCTGGACAGGTTGATAGCCCATCACTCACATTTACACCCATGACCAATTTAGAGCCACCAATTAACTTCTCCTGCATGTCTTTAGACTCTGAGGGGAAGCCAGATTACCCTTAGCGGGAGCTACTTGCTGTGATGAGACGGCGCTAACCACCATGCTGCCTATAAACTCAGTCAATAAATAAAAAATGCACACATTTGGTGGGTGATGTGTTTCCTCACTGACTGGGTATTGATTCATTCAGGGCTTGTCGGAGCATGTCTGATAAAATAGCTTGGAAACCGCCGCCCTATCAATTCAATGGTAGTGCTTTGCAAATTCTATTAGTTACAAAGCTAAAACTGTTATGTAATATGCTGTATTTCGTCCCTCTGTGTTTTCCACCTCCTACGTTTTGCTTCAAGACTTGTACAAAACTCCACCAAACTGAAATCCTTGGTCCTCTGAGATCTTGCCAGAAGCCCTCCTCCAGCCCCTGTTCCCTCTCCCATACATTATTGCTGAAAATAACTCTACGCCCAAGCAAACTGGCAAATGTCTAATGATCCTCTATCCATCAATGTCAGGCTGGTGCCAGTGAAATATCGTTCCGTGGGCCCATATTTCTTTTCCTTCTCGGCATCAAGCTACTGCAGGCAACACAGAAAGAGGCCCTGGATCCAAATTCAAACACCACTTCACACCCTCTAATAAGGGAGCAAATGGAAGAGTTGGAAGGCAGGAAAGTGTCACATGGAAACACTGCAGGAGATGAATGGACAGCTCTCTGTGGGCTTTTTGGTGACTGTGTGTACCCTATAACAAAAGCACTATGTAGTAGTATATAAACCAGATTTTGTGAAATATTTGGACTACTCCTTCACTCAAACAATGCTACCAATATCCATGATACTTTTCAGCGCTTTGGGAAAGAATGCCAAACATTTCTGTGGAAGATTTTAAGCAACTCGAGTCGTTCTAAATTCTATTCAAATCAGCAAGGCTTCTCCAAAGTGAATTACAAAGTGGCACATTGAAATAGAATATTCTCAGTGCTTTCCAGCAAAGCTCTTTAGGTTTTAATGCCTAGAAGGCAGCCACAATGCATCACAGACTGGAAACGGGCCAACATCCAATCACAACCCAAAGGATGAGCAGGTGGATGGTCGGGCATACAAATAGTCAGTCTGTGTCAGGTACCAGGGGTCTTGTAAGAGATGATTTCCAGCCGAGGCAGTTTAACAAACACAACCGTGAAATGACAGGAGCCGCACTTTTCATAGCACATGTACTGAAGATGTATACTAAATCACAAATAGACAAAAAGAAGATCAATTTAGTGCTACAAAGGCTTTTGCTGTAATTGAATTGCTTAAATGATCTACCCCACACAATCGATTGCAAACAAGGTGAGTTTTCAGTGTTGCCCTTTTCTTTCCAGCAAGCATCACTTTCTCATTAGAGTATTTTTCTATGCGCTGTGATTCTGGTGAAGCCAGGACTGATTATTTACTCATTTTGTCACCCACACACAATCTATGTCTCTTCGTTGCAATGTAATTTATGAGAGGTATCAATCAGCAGCTGTGAGGCTGTCTGACATGAGTGGAAGCTCAATGTTTAAATACTAATTAATGGTACACAGACAATTGTTAATGCCATTCATATTTAAAAAAAGAAAAACAAAAGAAGCACCGCTTTTAAATTATTAAGGACTCTGAAGACCCGTTTTATTACTCCTACTATGAGTATTGATGCCCAGAATGAAGACAATTTTCTGACAACTTTTAGCACTTTCTACTTTTCTGACCTCCCCTGTGTGCTTTTGAGTGCTTTTTTCACTCGCATGCACTAAATCAGAATTTAGAAACATACTGAACTGGTACATCTCTCCAAGCTACATCTGCATAGATCATATGTAGTGAACAGCTAAGTTTTTTTTTTATTAGTTTATTTTTTCTCACTCTAGTTAGTATAGTTAGTTAGTATATCACTTTTTGTTTAGTATCAGTCTTTTCGATAAGGCCACTTTGGATGGACAGAGCTCTACTGCAGTGATTAAAAGTCCACATAGCCAACCAATCCAAAATAGCCATGAGAAGCATGAAGACCATCAGGAAAACATATGGAGTACAAATGAGGGAACATAACATAAAAATGAAACACAGGACTATAAATACACACAGAACAGTAAATAGGGAGCAAGAAACAGGTGAGGGCAGAACACTGGTGGACACAGGTAATGGTAGTTAGGAGGGAGGAAGAAAGAGGCAGGGAGTAATACAAAAGAAAACAACCCTTCAAAGTAAAACAGAAAATAACCAATGATGAAGCCCACAAACACCATCCATCCATCCAAGCTGGTATTGGATGAGAGGCTGGGTACACCCTGGGCAGGTCACCAGTCTATCGCAGGGCCAACATAGAGAGACAGACAACCATCCATCCATCCATTCGCTTCCGCTTATCCTTTTCAGGGTCACGGGGGGCGCTGGAGCCTATCCCAGCTGTCATAGGGCAAGAGGCAGGGTACACCCTGGACAGGTCACCAGTCTGTCGCAGGGCTAACACACAGGGACAGACAACCATTCAAACTCAAATTCACGCCTACGGCCAGTTTAGAATCTCCAGTCAACCTAACCCCACGTACGTCTTTGGACTGTGGGAGGAAGCCGGAGTACTGATCCAGACACAGTGAGAACACCACCAGAATCAAAAACACAAGAACAGCAGCAAAGTCAAAATTCTCAGTAATATTAAAAATGGATCAAAATCCTGGCATCATAATGGCATGTTGCCACAGGCTGAGTTTTTATTAAAAGTTATTAAACATTTTTCTTTTCAAAGATGAATTGGATAAACTAAAGAACATCATATTAAAACATGCTGTGACCCAATTATTATCTCAGTCAAGCTCCTATGTAGGCATGAGAAATCACTAACATCAGCTTTCTTAAGTGATGAGATAGCAACATCTTCCAATCATGTCTAGGCTGGTCGCTGAAAGTTGCTTTATGGCTATGATCCAGAGACCAAACAGCAGTCAGTGGACCAAAGACCTAAGCAGGACCCAAGACCAAGCATGGATGGGTCACCTTCTTAACATTCACGAGATTATTGCCAGTTTGGTATTGAACCATTGTAAAGTCTCTAGTCAGAGGGCACTTTGAATGTGCAACTTTGCACCTCTAATATTTTAATGATTCAGAGCCAGTGAGCCTGTTCTTTTTTATTTTATGCCAAAAAGCACAGCAACGCCTGAAAAAGAATTGCTGTATGATATTACTATTGATTTCTTTTGTAAAATGGGGATTTTTGGTATTTTGTAAGACATCCACTGTCCTGAAAAATACCCCCATCAACATGAAAATGCAAGAAATGATGCCAAACACTGTTAAGAGCAACAGGTGGTGATAAAACCCTAACCATATAGAAATGTTCTTTAATCAGAAGCATAAAACTATATCATTGTGCACAGTCTGATGTCAAAAAAGGAGATAAAGGTACACACAAGACAAAAACCTTCATCAGTGAACTGAGATGGCCTTTATGTGTGGAAGGCCAAAACACACAGAAAAAGCTCTGTGCTACAAAATACCCTTGTACATGTAGACAGGGATTAAAACAGCATTTGACTGTTAGTGTGTGGGTTGTTGTAATGAGACTGAAGTAGGTTTGGATCTGACTTGGTAAAAATAAATAATAATTCCAGTGTCTATACATAGTTTTGTAAAACAGAGAGCAAATCAAGTCTGAAGGATTTGACTTAAATGCCATCCACACACAGCTTCACTCACCGTGACCTTAAAGTTGGATATTTTTAATAATTTAAAATCAGAGATGAGCCCCAAAGTAAAGTTTTGAAGTGATCTGTTTTGTTGTCTCCAACCAAAACTCAAAAGCAACAACAAAAAAAACACAGCCTCGCACTGCAGAAGCAGATGATTGGCAAACGACTGACACAATTAAGCGATTTTCAAAACAGCGCCTGATTGGGTTTCTGAAGGTGATATTTAATAGTGACAGACCTATGATTTCTAATTACAAGAACAAAGAACAGACAAGAAAGGAAAGGGACAGAAAATAACAGTGTCAAACCAAGGAGGTGTCACACCGCTTCAGAAACATAACAGATGTCGCTCTCTTCTGGGGATGACATCGTCTGTAGAAGCAAATAGATTCTGCACAACTTGATAAAGAGCAGGGAAACTATCACAATCATCGAATACAAAGCCTCCATTTGACTGGCCACATTTTATTATTTATCAGAGCTGCGATGTGTTTGTTGAACGCTTCAAATGGCTTTTATGTCGCCTGTGCTGTTGCTGATATTATCTGTCACACTATTAACTGTGCATCTGTCCCGATTATGCGCCTGCGCTTATTTACTGTTTTATCAACATTTATGTATTTATTTGCGTCCTCTGTATCCTCCTCCAAGCTGTTGCCACTTTTTCTCCAAATACTTACAAGAGGTCTTTTCAGCTTTTGCCAAGCATAACGAAAGACAAATTTGAAGTTAATTGACTTGCTTGGCTGAATAAAGGCTAATTTCCTTTTCTTCTTTTTCTTTTCTTTTTTTTCTTTTTTTGCATGTCACACAGCGTTGTAATGATAGCAAACAACATTTCGCAATTTTAACAGTCAAAGCCAACGCGGCCATTTTCAGGTCACAATGTGCACAGTCAAGCTGAAAGATGGTATCTGAGAAAGAAATCGTCTGCTGTGTGAATGCAGACACATAAATAGAGACACAGATGGAAGACTTGCACAGGGGACATGGACTAAAATAAGAGACAGATGAGTAGACATGGTGATTTAAAGGATGAGTCTGATAAGAAATAGTCAGACAGAAATAACTGTCTGGAGATCTGGAGTGCTGCGTAATGTTCTAATTGGCCCTCTGGAGGACTGGGCAATATCTGACCTGTACTGGGGGGAAAAAAACTGGATCATAATGTGATAATGATCCTCTCAGTTATTTGGATACATCATCCAAAAAGGACTGTCATTAAAAAGATTCTAAATGCTTGTGTTGAGATGTTTTCAGGAACATAACTGCAAGAAGCAGAGAACAGGCTCAGTAATTAAATCTAAAAATATCAGCCTATGATTAATGGCCACTTAGCTTATGTGCATGTAGTGCTAAAGCTAATGCACACAGCTCTGTGGACTTTGAAAGCAGACCAGCAAAAACGCCGCATTTTCTTTAAGCTCCCGTGAAGCTCCAAGCTCCAGGACAAAGTGGAGGAGTGACACTCCGAAGAGCTCTCCACACGCAACATGCATTGTAGTTTTTAGACCTGTCATGAGGACAGATAGCTAGAATCAGCGTTACTGGTGGAAGTGCGTGCTCCACTCACCTGATGAGAGGGAGAGAGAGAGATTGATGGAAGAAAAGAAGGGGAGAGGGATGGAAAAAAAAAAGAAGACATAAGACTAACGGCACCTGAGGATGACAGCAGGGAGACAGCTCCGGTCTTATTCCGGCTCATGTCTCGTCCACAACAATACAATCACACGCAATCACAGCCTCAATTGCTACCTGCAGATTGAAAAAGATCTTGATGGAACACTATCAAGGAAGATCAGAATAAAGGATTGGGCAACGTGGGCACGCATGGGCTGTTAATACGAGGGAAACTAGAGGTCTCTGGTGGGGGTGGATGGGACAAACAGACACAAAGAGGAAACAGCGAAAAGGACAGAGGCCAGTTGAGCAAAACAGACTGATGGGTAAAGCTACGGAGCTAAGGACACACAGTCACATTCACACAAACACAGAAACTTGGAGGTATATTAAACTTTAGGCCATTAGTTCCATGCCCATGGCCTGAGGACATGTTGTGTAGAATAGAGGCAGCTTTCATTAGAGGTGCCACGCTCAGGGTTGCACTGCTACGTATTTCCCCCTGTTGCTCTTTTGAAGTTTTCATTTATCAAAGAAAGTGCTCTCTGTCGCAATGAAAAGAAGGCAGACCTCAAGGGGACTAGGATGATAAGCAAAGTTTGACCCCATCAAAGATCTCATTTCAGTTATTGTATATGCTGTTTAGATCCACCTCGGCTTTCAGTGAAGATCATCTAAGCGTTAAACTATGACTCTGCCCTGATGGGGTAAGGCTTTATCTGTGGGTTTTATGAGCAACGATGCAGCCAGGAGCTGACGGCTCACTGCTGCATCATCTATAAGAGTATGCTAATGAATTCTCATTTACAAGTGTCTTTACTAATATCTTAACATATGGTGTTACAGAAAAACAGTAACAGAGTGCCCTTGAAATGCAGTATTCCATACAGTACTTATCTGTATGACCTCCTTGTATTATTATTAGGTTAATAAAATACACTGACATGTATCTGGGGGAAGCTGTAATAAGAGCTCTCTAAAAAATGATCTAAAATCTAAAATCTCATCACTGACTCAGTCTGCCTTCAGGCACTGCTTTCTCTCAATAAAAATGCACATTATTACACTGGATTCTTTTTTATATATATATTTATTTATTTATTGTTCCTGGGATCTGCTGGAGCCACTCGCCCAACTTGGGGGTCACTGCATCAAGTGCTCTGCTGGGACCACTGTTACCTTCACCCTCCACATCTTTATGAGCTCTTCTCTGAGCCCTTGGTACTTGGTACAATATATGCATTTATTAACAATAAAGACTATAACAATTAAATCTTTTTAAACAAATGTTTAAGTAAGTTTTTTTTTTAGCAAATTAATCCTATTTCGTGAAAGTCAGACAAAGTATATCAAGGCGATCTTTTATCTGTTCTTGACTTACTTAAGTAAAAAAATGACATGAAGAATTTTACCACAAGATGAGCACAAAAACCATTACACTAACTCTAGCCAACTGATCCTGTTGGCATGATTTCAGTTGTATTTCACTTGTAAACATCCAGGGCTGACCGACTGAGGTCACGTGTATTTACCAAAGAGCAAATATGAGAGGCAGCTATCTCCCCCAGGTTTGACCTCTGCAAGACCTGAAGATGCAACTCTATTTTAGCAAGAAATCTCTTGCACACTCAGCTGCCTGGAGAATGCATAACAAGCACGGTCTAAATGCGCTGTAGATGCTGAGGTGAGCTGTGGTTCTCACATAGTGCACGACTGTAAAGCTACATTACCAACACTTAATTCTGTACTTACTCCTGAACTACAAGGTTTAAAGTTAGCTTAAGTATATCCCCACTGCAACTTAACAGACAAATGGAGCTAAGCTTGTATGCTGTTCAGCCAGACAACTAGGAAGAAATGCTTAAGTCTACAGAAACTCTCAGCTTCCTGCCTACTCTTGATTTGCTAAGGGGCTTAATTATCATAGGAGTTGACAAGGTCAGAGGTGGGGGAGGGTTTATTTTACTTACAAGCAGCCAGGCTTTTTAGCAATTTTTGGTGGTCTTGAGCAATACTTTTCCAGGCTTTCTGAAAGTCTTTCAAAGTTCTTCTTTGGACAATCGCTGCTTTTTTCATTTATTTAGAGTCCAGTCATTATAAAAGCCAAGCATAAAAAAGAGCATCTAACTCAAAGGAGGAACCAGTGTCGTGTCTACATATAACAGTCACCTTTTTAAATTGGGTCTTTAGGCAGCTTGTTGCAAAAGCAGTAATTTGCTACAGTGAGTCTACCAAAAATGCCAAAGATAGCAGAGTTTGACAGGTATAATGTGTGCGTGTGTAGGTACACGTAAGTTCTTTGTGTTCTTGTGATGCTGAGAAAAAGATGCTCAAGAGATGTTAGTGAAAGAAATGACACTATATAGCCTTGCCAGCCGTTTTACTGATGTAATCTCACAAGCTATAACATTATCAGATCACACTCATATACATGTTATAGTGCTGCTGCTTCTTCATGCTTATTTGCTTACTGGGTTTTCACACATTTTATGTATTATTATAGACCAAAGAATTAGTTGATGAATAGGCTGCAGTAGTACTCAGATACAAACAATCTTATAAGGAGAACTCCAGACGCCCGTGTGGAGCCATAACAATGTTTTTATCGCGCTTTCTTCTGCTGTTTTCTTGCATTCACTGATTTGGCTTGTTTGTCATTCGTCATATTTGCAATTAGGGCGAAGCAGCTTGGCAACAAACACACAATTCAAGCTGAAGTTTACAGCTCAGGGACCGCTGTTCTTTGTTGAGATTCAGGGTATAACTGCTTCACTTCACTAAGTTAAATATTAGCTGCTCGTGGTAAACTCTACAATGACAGCCGATGTCTTGGCTCTGTTCAGTCATTGTTTGTGCAACATCAGTAGCCATTAGTCGCTGAGGCTGTCTAGAGATCTGCTTTTGGACAGAGTTTTAGCATTTCCTGTATGATTTTCTGCTGGAGCTGCATGCTGCACCCATCTACCCATCTGCCCGTAATTGCATTAGTATCGATTTGGCTTTAATTTTAAGTTCTCATAAAGAGCTGAGGTCATTTTTGTATGATTGGTTCTTAATTGGAGAAATCCGAGGGCATGAAGCACTTGCTAAAGTAGGTCAGTGAGCAATGGTGCGAGTTATTGTACAAAATCTTTAGCTGCTAGTGCTATAACCACATTAGGGAAGTTGAAGACCAGCAGCACGACTAGAATTATTGCAGCGCTGCTAGTGACAGCGTTGCCTCTGAAATGGTTAGTTCAAAAATAGGGAATGGGTCTGCAGCCACTCTACGGTCAGTTGCCGTATTCAAAGCAACTTAAGGTAATAAGATAGTAACAAAACAGAGTCAGACTGAGTTTCTAACTGAATGGGGTAAAATTGGCAATTGCATAGAATCTGTTATTGATAATATAAAAAAAAAACACCTCTTGCTTGTTGCAAATCTGTAGCTATCTACACACACAGAAATTGGCATTCAACATTCAACAGAAATTTACATAAACTACTTACATTCAGTCAGAGTCAGAACGTCAAAAGATTTCAAACGAAATTTCAACAGAAATAGCGATATGGTTGTGCAGTTAGGTGATTTGACTGTAAAGTTAGTGTAAAATGTTTTAATATATCCAAAATTGCATGCCCCCCAACCCCCCCAAAAAGCAAAAAACAATCCAAAGCAAACAAAAAAAATAACCCAGGTTGTAGAAGTACAGCGACTTTCACCCCTGCAATAAAGACGGTCCACTCTGGGCTGTCCAACCAATCCCATGAGCCACCAAAAAAAAAAGAAGAAGAAACAAACAAACACACACACACACACCCACACATATCCACACAAGCTGCTGTTAACTGGACTTCCGTGACACTAAGGTCATATAGGGCTTACCCAGAAGTGTGATGATGCAGCCCAGAATAGCCAGGAGGGCACCTGTGCTGAGGCCAGTTGCTGTATAGGCCACAGCTCCACAAGACAAGGCCACTCCGTCAGAGTCACAGTCACACACTCGAACTGAGAGTGTATTTGTGCTGCTGAGAGCAGGACTTCCACTGTCCACAATCAACACAGGGAGTCGATACACAGGCTGCTCCCGTCTCCTGAAGCCACCTCGCTTTGTCAATATGGATGCTGTGTTGTCTGCAAAGTAGAGTTAAAGCATGAAAGCATCATATCACTTGTAAGAGAAGACATGGGAAGCTTTATTTAATCTGCATATCAAGTTTATTGGCTTCAAATGAACAATGAACTGCAAATATGTGACTAGCAGGGGCTTAACTTCTATCTTATAATGATTGCTGTGCTTTGGTTGTGCAGTTTGAAATGATTTTACAGTATTAAAAGCAGCAATGCCAACAGATGGTGTCATTAACACAATTCATTATATGACACGCTGTGGCATCTCTCCCTGCTCTGACCACCTGTTGGCTAATAACAACTTTGGTTTGATGGTAAAATCTTATATGAAATCGCAGCACATGAAAGAGAAAGAGGCGGCTAGAAGAGAACAATGTGCCATTACATCAGCTGAAAAAAGCCATTTCATGTCAGCTATATCAATAGACTGAAATGCACTTTCAAATTTTAGCAGTGCATGATTGAAATGTAGATTTTTTTTGCCTTGAAGGACAACTCCATTGTTTGTCTGGGGGATATTCAGATTGCTTTCAGAAGCCCAAGAACAAGGAGAAAATGAAAATACCGAGGAGTTCTCTTGCAAATGTGACATTAGTAAAATCAGGGGAGAAAAGTTTCCTCGTGGATGAATAAAAAACACACAGCTGGTTAGTAACAACTGAGATGGGTTGCACACTTAAAACGCTGAATAAATATGTTCTGCTGCTAAATGTGAAACATGTGGCTGTGCCTGGTATTTGTCCTCAAGGGACATCTGTGCGCAGGAAGGTGGAAAACACATATGAATAAAGTGCAAATGTTATGCCAGTATTTGATTACTGAACATGCTGTCCCACCCCTGATCATTAAACATGCTGCTACAACAGTCTCCACTCCTAGATTTTGGAAGCTAACTACAGGCATTTGGTGCCATTCAGCCATGAATAAATAAATAGATAAGTAAACATGAGTACAGTCTGATTTTGACCAGTGTTGATTTGCAGTCTGCGCTCTAGTAAGTTGTTGGATGGGGTTAGGGCTTGGTGCAAGCCGGTCAGGATCCTCCACAACATGCTGGAAAAACCATCTCTTTATGAAACTGGTTTTGTGCGCTGGGAAACTGACATGTTGAAAAATGACAGGATCTTTTCCATATCCCTGAGCATTGTACTTGGCACACCTGAAAACTAGAACCAAAAGACTAAGAAACAAGTGCAAAATGTCTTTTTCAACTCATATTTTAGTCTTTTAGTGTTTGACAGCAATAACACACATTGATCGTACAACTGATAAACTACTTGTAAAGGTACTTCCTGTTAGAACTGGAAGTTCTAGTGATCTATTACCCGAAATTCCACAACAGTGTTATTTGTCATGTTTCCTTTTAGTAAAAAAATCACTGATGTCTTGCACCTTTAATACGTAGAGTTAGAACTGAGCCAAAATGGCTTGCAGCTAACCACAGGTATGTGGGCTTTAATCAGCGGACAAGTCAACTATTGCATTGGCTGCACATATGAAACATGTTTGAAAGAAATAGTTAATAAAACATCAGGCAGCAACTGATCTTTACATATCACAAATTTTATTTTATCTGCTGATTCAACACACCCACTGGAGAAGACTGCTGCTCAGCTTACTTCAGTCATATTCATGAACATGTTTGGCCCACTTTTAATTACATTTTATTAACCAGTAGTGCTGTTGTTCTCTAACTTTCCATCCATTGTAGAAGGAACCAGTTACCACTTTAGTTTAGATTTAGAGGTCTTTATGAGTTTTTTGTCTTTTGCCCTGTCTAACTCTCCTTACCCCCAACTGGTCGCAGCAGATGGCTGCCTGATTCTGCCTGAGGTTTCTTCCTGTTAAAATAGCGTTTTTCGTTCCCACTGTTACCAAATTCTTGCTCATAGGGGGTCGTTTGATTGCAGGGGTTTTCGCTGTAGGGTCAATATAAAGCATCTTGAGCATGACATGCTATCATTAGTTTCTTCTGAACTTTTTTAAGTTCAAAAGAAACTAATCCCAGAAATATTTTGTTAATAAGCGTCAAAGACTCATAACTGAAAGTTCGTCTTTCATCTCTTAGGCTACAAAACTTTATTTTATTTTATTTTTTTATTTTGGCCATCTTGACAGTAGGTAGACAAATTGATTGCTTCGTGAGGTGGTGTGAGGTGAGGTGGTGTGAGGTAAACCACCTGCAGCTGAATGTGGCCAAAACAAAGAAGCTGGTGGTGCTTTAATTTCGACGAAGGCTCAGATCCTTCAATGTATGCAGCAGGCTGCTCTATATGTTCTATCAGTCTTTTGTTGTGAGCCCCATCTCCTTTGCTGTGGCATGCTGGGGTGCATGCATCAAAAGCAAAGGACGCAAACAGACTGAACAAACTCATCAGGAAGGCTGAGTTTGCTGTTGGCATGAAGCTCACCATCCTGGAGGAGGTGATCAGTGACAGGATTCTGGCAATCATGGACAATAACTCCCACCCCCTCCATAACACACTATACAATCTGAAGAGCAGTTTCAGCGACAGGTTCCTTCAAACTTGCTGTCTGGGGGAACGTTACAGCAAGTTGTTCCTTCCTGCTGCTATCAGGCTCTTTAATTCATCCACTTGGGTCAGATCCACACATGTGGAACAGTATTAATCACACCTCAATGCACCCTGTCACTTTTGTACACCACGACATATTTACACACATACTTGTACTTTTATATTTATATGTATATTTTTCTTTATACCTATAGCTCTATATTTATCTATTTATCCTAATATGTATCTATTAGGGGTGCAACAATACTCGTATCGATATTGAACCGTTAGATACAGTGCTTTCGGTTCGGTACGCATATGTATCGAACAATACAAATTTTTAAATTTATTTTATCAACTTTTCTCCTGACGATGCTGTCTGTGTTGAGCACCCAGTGGATCTGCGCTCGACAGTGCAGCCTAAGCGGAGTAGTCGAACGCAGATTCACTGACCGCAGTGCAAGCTAGCAAGACAGAAGTTAAGCTCTTGTTGCAACATGGCAAATTGAACCTCCCCCACTCTCATTCAGATGTGGCGTTTGGAACTATTTTGGTTTTCATGTGAAGTATGACCCTAAAGGTAAGCGCGTCATGGACAAAAGTAAAACAGTATGTCGGATGTGCCACGCAATGCTCAATTACATGGGTGGGAACTAGTGCGTTAGCGCAGTTAGCTCGTTAACGTGTTGGCGCCGTCCAGCCCCATGCACGGGGCGATCCGTGGTAACTCGTTAATGGAGATTTGTCGTGTTGTGGCGTTAACGTCATTTCAACGAGATTAACGCTGACAGCACTAGTGGGAACACAACGAATATGACTGCACATTTACGCTGAGATCATCCTAGTGCAAAGACAAGTGGAAGCAGACAAAAACAACAAGCACAGATGCTACAAACTTTACCCGAGTCATTTAGACAGCCGTTAGCACATGATTCTCCTTATGGGGACCTCGATCGAACCCAGGTTAAGATGCACTGCCCCAGAAGAAGCGTATAGTATAGCTTTTATTTTGGAAAGAGCCATTTCTCTGTAATAAACTCTCTTTTCCAAAGATGAGTGATTTCTCGATCAGATAGTTTTATTTTTTTTATTACTTTGTTTCAGCAACATTAAATTTAAAAACTGTACTTTTGAGTTAAAATATATATTTATAATTTTAATAAATGACAAATTAAAAAGGCATGAACATTTTTTTGTATCGAAAAAATATCGAACCGTGACACCAAAGTATCGAACCGAACCGAACCGTGAATTTTGTGTATCGTTGCACCCCTAGTATCTATCATAACTCCGTTTCGATATGAGCGCTTGTTGTTTTTTTATATATTTGCTGCTATGACAACTCAATTTCCCTCTGGGACTACCGTAATTGTCGGGCTATAAGCCGCTACTTTTTGCACAAGCTTTGAACCCTGCGGCTTTTAGTCAGGTGCGGCTTTTCTATGGATTGTCCATGATTTTTGTCATATCGTAAGACGATTTGTTTTGTGTGTTCCGCTGTTGTACGCCACTACGTTGCCTGGCGGAAGGATCGGGGTTCAAGAGTGGTATGTTAGTCACATGTCCGTCCGCCAGGCAACGTAGTGCCGTACGAAGTAGCGCGAAAAACAAACTTCAAAGTAGCGGTACGCGTTCAGCGGGAGTTGTGGATGATGAGCGGCGATAAACTTGCAAGTTATGCCCAAAAAGCAAGTTATGCCCAACGCCATCGGTGGATTCTGACAGCGTGGAAAAGTGTGAAAACATCCACGATCACCAACGGATTTTGAAGGGCTGGACTGCTGCATGATGGAGAGGAGGACACCGCCACGGCCCTTCAGAGGGTGTTCGACTCTGACACTGACAACGAGGATTTCTTTGGTTTTGAAAGTGACAACGAAGGAGAGAAGCGGAGAGTGGATGATGAAGCCATCCTGAGCCTGTTTGTATCCGACACTGGAGAAGAGGACTTTGGTGTTTTTAGTGCGCAGGAAGAAGAGAAAGATGGTGAATGACTGACTTTTCTTCTTGTTAAAGCCGTGTCACTGCACCTGAGCCTAAAAGGTAGGCCGAATCTATTTTTCTGGTGTGCTGTAGGCTACTGTTATGTACTACATGTGCAAATATGTACCCATAACTTGTTTTTCAAAATATTAATAAAAGTGATGTCTCCAAACAGCCATCTCTTTCCTGACAATTCCCTTTGTGCATATTCTCTTACATATGATAAGTCAACATTGAAACACCTGCGGCTTTTAGTCAGGTGCGGCTAATGTATGTACAAAACAGGATTTTCCCCTGATTTTAGCTTGTGCGGCTAATATTTAGGTGCGCTTTGTAGTCCGGGAAATACAGTAATAAAGTTTCTCTGATTCTGAAAAGATATTCTCATTTTAATCAGTTTTACATTTGTGAATTAAACTGAAAAAAAAGGGTATTATTTTTTTTAAGGTTGCTTCTTTAAAAATGTATTTAAACAGACCTTAAATTGTATAACTGCGCAAACAAAATAACATTTCCTTGCATTGATTATTGTGTTTTCTTTGTTTAATTTCCATTGATCTGCATTTCCTTCGTTATGACGTACTAAATCATTAAAGCTCATACAGAATTCATTAAGAGTCATTTGGGTACCATGGAAAAAAACACATATTAACATGCTATAACACATTACACTGGACACCACTGAACATACTATGTTGTTGTTGCAACATTTGTAAATGTGTCCATACAGTTCATTCAGTATACTCAACATACTGAATAAGAGGTTAATAGAATATCTCCTCAGAGAACCTTTTTCTATTCAAGCTGTCCTTAGTCTACTAAGGTGTTACTAAAACAACAAGTACATGATGTAACACATGTCTGCACTCAGAAGGATTACTGTGGCACAACCTGGTTGCTGCTGCTGTTCTTTATACAAACTAACATTGCTGCCTGAGCCGAGCTCCCACACATGTGAACAAAACACTCGACAAAGGGCCATCACCTCAGAATGCACATCAGCTCAGCACATGCTATGTTTTTCAAAGCAGTGGGAATTCATGTAAGTAAGTAATGATGGAGTCAGACACAGTTCTCACATCTTTAAAAATATATGCAAATTACCACTTAGGCTTTTCTATAAGAACAACTAATTTTCTACATCCACCCACTGTTTTGCTTGTAGGTGGATAACAAATCATTATGACACAAAGACAGTTTTCACCTTGTGTGTTTGATTTAAAGTTATTCCTTGATCCGACACATAGACACCTCGCACTAAGTTGAACAAAGTTATAGCAAGACTGAGTTCTCACTCGGATGTGCTCCAGTTACAGAGGAAGTTTGTTTCTGGATTTCGTTTTGATGAACAATTACCAAGAAAAAAAAGTAGAGGGGGCATTGTCACGGCAGAATAATGGTTTCATTTGGCAGTGCTGGGCATGCCGGGGGCCACCAGTTACTCTGTACTATTTTTTTTCCTGAGTCAGATTGCAGAGTGTATTATAGCCAGATACAGGGCAGATATAGGGAGCTGAGTGAGCAATGACTAAAGTGTCAATTGCATTGCTGCCAGGCTCAGTTGGAAGGAATAAACAACAAACAGACCATACCTAACTTGAGCAACACCTTTTACAGACTCTTAAAGGCCAGTAGCAATTATCTCAAGGGATTGTTTTAAAAATGTATCTCCATGAAATAAAGCTAATCTGACTGAACTCTGACAGTAATGTAGAAGCAGTTTAAACCTCTGACTGAATTCTTCCAAATAACATGTATTAGTTTTTATACAAGTATCGACTACCAATATGTATGTACAAACTATTTTTTTAATTTCTCATCAGCATATAAAAATAAGGCTAGGCCACCAGCTGTTCATTCAACATTAGGCTTCATCTGAGCTAATGCGAGTCGCTGAACTCAATATCACTCAATGTTTGTGGAGTTGGTGTCTTTTAGAGAAGTGTTTCCCAACCTTTTGGAGCCACAGCACATATTTCACATTTGAAAAATCACACGGCACACCACCAAACAAAAATATCACAAAAAGCATTTTGATAATTTTCCCCTGTGCACGAATTATAGCGGAATTGGTTCGCTTCTGACCACTACTCATGCTAGGGCAGGGGTGCCCAATCCCGGTCCTCGAGAGCTACTATCCTGCAGCTTTTAGATGCATCCCTACTCCAACACAGCTGAATCAAATGGTTTGATCTCTTCAGCATGCCATCATGTTTGGCAAAGACCTGATAACAAGCCATTCATTTGATTCAGGTGTGTGGGAACAAGGATGCATCTAAAAGCTGCAGGACGGTAGCTCTCGAGGACCGGGATTGGGCACCCCTGTGCTAGGGCCTTCATCTGGGTCAGAATTTTCTCCAGGACCCAGGTCATATTGACTATTTATCTATTGCTATTATATGCTGCATTGTCTAACTCACTGCATGACTTTTATGTAATTTCTTCTTCGTCTTCTTTAGTTTTACTGGCAGTTGGCAACCCATTTAATTAAAGGAGGTAGTTATACTGCCCTCTAGTGGAAGAGAATGTAATAGTTCGGCTGTTTACTCATGCTGATTGCTTAGAGTACCAATCTCGTGTAACCAGATAATCTTCCACGGCACACCTGATCATTTCTCACACTGTTTCAGAGCACTTGTGATATAGTGACATTGCTTTACGTTTCCAAAATGCTCAAACTGAGGCTTAAAAATGGGAGTTGGGTGACCTAAATCAATCTCTAATACGGTAGAATTAAACCAGAAAAATGATGTTTGACACAAGTCAATCAATTAAAGGTTATCCACATGCTGCATTTTATAGAATCAAATATAATTTTTAGTGTTCGACTATGGACTGGGAAATTCTGCAATGCATAAAAATGCAGAAAGAGACCAATCATGATATAAAAAATAGATCAGTTAAAATATGAAATCTCAAAAATGCTTTTTTGTAAGATAGCAATAGATCATCCACATAAAAGAACTGATCTGCCTCCTTTAGCATCATTTTAAAAACCTTAGACCATTTTGTTGGCAACATTTTACAACTACAAATTCTACTTTATATAACTTTAAAGCTTTTTAATACCCTCTAAAACATTTTTAGGGGAAACAAACATCAGTGTCTTTTTTTATAATTCTCTACACTTCAGTATAGAAGTATAGACAAACAATGACATGCACACACACAGGAAAACAATAAAATCATATGAGCTTGAAGATAACATCAAAGAATACCACAAAAGGTTGTCTCACCCTTATTATCTCGCAGAGTGAAGTTAAGGTTACCAGCAGCAGGTCCTGCCAGGGCGAAATAAAAGCGATGACCACTCAAAGGTTCATCCTTATCCACTGCGCTGATTGTCTGGATCACCTGAGGAGAATGTTAACACAAAAAGACATTCGGCATCAGTTAGCTTGCTGAGTTTTATCTGATCTCTCGGGCTAAATAGGCGTTAATCACGGTGTAAAATGCTTAATGTGGGTTTGCAGTTAGTAAGCTCACAATCTCCCTCAACTTGAGGAAAGCATTGTCATCAAGGCTTTTGTATATGCATCACTTTTCACTCTGTCATAAATTTATGTACACGGAGGCATAAATCTTGTTTAAAAGGCCAGGCAACAGTGTGAGTGAACTGGAGAAAACCAACTTGATTCTGATTGATGGAAAGGATTTGTTTTATAATGTTTGGCTGTGGTTTTGTGTCATTTATCTCTTGAAGTACAGTAAGTGCTTATTTGGCAAGAGCTTGGCAACCTCTTAGGGATGAAGTGTTTTCTTTGGGGAAGTGATTTCTCTCAGCAAAACATTGTCCAGAGATTAGTTTTGCAGTCAGTGTAGAGACCACAACACATTTAGTGTGTTCAATTTTAACCCTTTGATGATACTACAAAGGAAAGAAAATGCTATTTTCAAGTGTCAACTAACCACATGGCCTTAACTGTAGAGATGGCAAATCACAGTAAAAGTGGATCGCTGTCTGACAGTAGAGATATCCAAGTAAAGTAATGGCAAAAACCAAAATATAATGCTTTTTATGAAAGTAATAATAATATACTATGCATTGTCCAGACCAGGAAAAACATCTGCTTTTATAGAGGTGCTCACAGTTAATCAACTAAGGATGTACTTAGTTGGGGCGATTGTGGCTCAAGAGTTGGGCGTTCGCCTTGTAATTGGAAGGTTGCCGGTTTGAGCCCCGGCTTGGACAGTCTCGGTCGTTGTGTCCTTGGGCAAGACACTTCACCCGTTGCCTACTGGTGGTGGTCAGAGGGCCCGGTGGCGCCAGTGTCCGGCAGCCTCGCCTCTGTCAGTGCGCCCCAGGGTAGCTGTGGCTACAATGTAGCTGCCATCACCAGTGTGTGAATATGTGCGTGAATGGGTGGATGACTGGATATGTAAAGCGCTTTGGGGTCCTTAGGGACTAGTAAAGCGCTATATAAATACAGGCCATTTACCATTTACCCCATACTATGTACTTTAACTATGAAAGTGTGTTGGTAGCACTTTCCTTTAAAACTCATTGCCCCACTAATACCTATGACTATTACTGTTATTATCAAGCTGTAATGTAAAGAAGTGCTAAGAGTAAGTTTATCAGAGCGGAAAGATATTTCTCAATTATACTAATCGAAAGATTTATATGACAAAGCCAGACTCAAAAATTTAAGTAATCCAAAGGCACGCGTCTATGCATAAAATAAAAATATATTCTTTGAAGAGGATTCTCTATGATATAATCTTTAAGGACTAAAAATACAATACTTCCTACATTATTTTATCACTGCATATTACAATAAATCTTGACACTCAATGTTTCATCAAAAATCGCAGCTTCTTAAATTTCAGTGGTAACCATCTGTGAAAGACTCTTCTATTAACTCTGTATTGCAAGATATGTATATTCATTTAAAACCAGTTTAAAGTCATACTGTTGCAAATGCATGTGGTCCTTTGGTCCATTGGATTGACAGATTGTGGGCTTTAACTATGGGAAAAATTGACATTAAATTTTAGTTAACGCACTTCCGCCATGGGATATTTCAACACATCCTGTTACTGTGTTGTCTGGTTCTGCAAACGACTGTGCATCTTAAAATTTAGGGATTATTTTTTGCTCTCAAATGCAGGTTACAAGTTTTGTTCAACCAACTTTTCAACTCACTTTGAGGATGATCATTATTTCCATTTGCCAATATTGATAAGTGCAATATGCGACGCTGTAGAGGAAGGAAGCTTTTCCTCTATGTACCCGTGTCTGGCTATGGGAGAGGTTTCTGCTTTAGTTAATAAAGTATTCATCTACTATTTAGGGTTTATCAAGTGTTTAATAAAGAGAAATTGCAAGGTATGAAGAGCAACCGTGTTGTAAAATTGGCTGTATTCATAGCTAAAAGTCAAAATCTCCCTCCGCTGTCAGACTGTGTATCAGTGATATCTGGTAATGACAATATGATGAAAGGAAATATACAGATACGACTGACCAACTCTAATACACACATCCCTCTTATTATATTATCTATCTGACCTGACCTTGGCCACCGCATTAAAAAATGAAGACAATATTAGGTCAGCGCACTGAACTGTTGTATTACTGATGCTCTTCAAAATAAATCCATCCAGCCAAGCATTCCCACTTCATTACTACGAGCATGAAAATAACTCATGATGAAAACTGATGTTGCTTGAGGCAATCCAAGAGAAGCATTCACATCTGTGGGTTAAAAGTTTGTTTCAGTTTACTTTTTTTGCCTCTGAACCTCAAACTAAACCGAATCTTGCTCCTTCTATTATAGACGACTGTCGAAAACTATAAATAATGCAGGAAATCAGATTACAATTTATTTACACCCACTAGCACATGCTGTAATTATTTCTTTTTTTTTTTTTTTTTTTATTCATACAAACGTGTTATCTGAAAATCAATTTCTTGTTTTAGCTCCCCCCTCCGCTAAAAAAAAAAAAAAAAATCAAAGCAAAAAGACAAGGCTTTAATTTCAGCATCTAGTAGCAGAAAGAAAATAAAACAAACAAAAAACAAGCAAAAATCTCTCACAGTACACGCTGTACATGAGAAGCACATCAAATGCCGAGACGCCATATGGACGACAAATGATAGCCACCACAACGGCCATCAAAGTGGGTGTTACTGCCGCAGTGTCCTTATAAATTTAGATCAAGCCTCCCGAATCCTTTGTAGGCAATCGAGAAACTCAACCCTGTGACAACTCACACCCGTGGACAGGATCCAAGAGATCCTTAGAAGCAATTCACACTAAATTATCACATCTCCCAGCCCCAAACAGCTCTGAGTTGAAAAAGCAAAATAAGATGAAAAAATTAAAAGAGTGAGGAAGTAGAAAAAAATAAAAACAACCCCAATGATCCATCAGTGCCGAGACATGGATTATCAGTTGTCAGCTGTGATTAAATGCTGCTGGTTACAAGCTGTCAGGTATTAGGGATTTGTGTAGGTGGTAAGCAACATCCTGCCAATTATTAAAACTGGCAGGCGGGGTGAAATACCATGAATGTTTTATTCTTATTTCTTAACAAAATTAAAATATTTGCATCAGCAAGTATTTAAAAAAGTGTCTCTGTTTGCTGTTTAGTTTTGCAGTGCAAGGGGAATTTATATGGGGAGCAGAAATGCAAAAAGGTTATCTGCTCTAGTTCTCAAGAACATTTGGGATATCTGTATATACAGACAGAAGTAATGTTTGTGTCAGCGGCAGATCAGTGACAGGCAAACTCAACAATTGAGCACCTAAACATGCAGCGTATGCATGCTCGGCTGCATATCGCCAAAGCTGCCACTGATCCTGGGATCATAATAACTCACATGCCTCTCACTCTGTTATGGAAATCTCACATCTGATAGAAACCTTTCTTTGTGGTTCCTACACCGCCGATGAATCCAATACACATTCTGAACCCTTTGATGTCCTTTGAATATTGCGGATGGATTCCGAGCTTATCTCTAGGAAGCTTTCCATTCCTCACGGCTGAGGGAAAGGACTCTAAATCATTCTTAAATCAAACACTTTGTAATGTATAATGCCTTTCATTAATGTGGCTCTGAAGCAAGGATGCACTGAACCTTTGGTGGGGAATCCTCAAATGGGTTGAGTAGGAGACAGGAGGAGAGAGGCATGGCTGCGGACATAAATTCTCGCTCAAAGACATTAACAGCTGCAGCCGACTGGTGCCTGTCGCAAGGAACGGCTGAGGAGGCCTATGAATCACCGAATTAAAGGGTTTTTTGAGTTTACACATGGCTGCGTGTCAGACCACACCGGATATTAAAGGACAAAGGTGTCTCTGTTTGTTGCCTTCAAAGGGAAGTAAGAGAATGTGCAGTACACAGAGGAATGTATGCACATTTGTATTGTAAAAGTGGGATGTTACTCAAACTCACTAAATTGTAACCAAATTATCCATAAAATGAACAAAAAAAACAAACAAAAAACAAAAACAGAAGGAACTCAGATTGAAGAATGACATTTAGAGCCATATGAAAAAGAAAGGTTTTCATAGGAGTCTATTCAGTACTGTGAAAATCTAAGCACATCTAATAAATCAGCAACCTATACCTATAACCTATAACTCTTAGATAGCAGTAACTTAAATGAATCATTTTCTGTAAGTCTTTCACTTTGTTATAGAGGAATTTTGGCCTACAGTTCATTGAGGTTTGTGGACCTTTTTTCATGCACAGCTCTCTTCAGGTCACACGACACCATTTCAGTCAGGTTGAAATCTGGAATTTTGTGTGATCCAATTTATGGTGTCTTCTTCTTTTTTAATCAAACTGCTGCACTGACTTCTTTTTTAATTAAATGTTTTCTTTTGTAATCATTTTATTATTTTTCTGTATATTTCTAATATTTTTTCTTCTTATGTATTTCTCGCATGTATTATTTTAAGACAGGCGGGGATTATGGTTCCTCCCCCCTGTCTTTATCGTTAACTGTCTAGTCCAGTTTTACTTGGGCGTCACTTAACCTATTAACCTATTAACCAATAGCAACCTGTTATATGTCAGCTGGTTTATCTATGAAGGTGTGATTGGTTAATTAAATTTTTTTCTGTTTCTTGTCTTTTATTTACACACAAATTGTACTTTGTGTATCCCTGATGAAGGCCAGAAGCTGAAACGAGTTGGTCAGTTAATAAAGTTGTTCCTCTTTCATTCTAAGAGTTGTTAGAGTTCCTGCGTTGTGAGTTTTTCATCCTCTCCATGCACCTTGGAAGTAGGTAAAGCTGTGCCAGAAATTTTTGCTGCGATATGATCCAATTTCAGCCAAGCTGGCTTCATATTTGATTCTAGAATAATTTGTTATACAAGTAGTTCACAGTTGACTGAATGACTGCAAGGTGCCCAGGTCCTGTGTCCTGTAAAACAAGCCCAAATCATCAACCCTCCACCACCTTTTGAGAGAATGACTATATGAAGCTTGTGCTGGAGAACATTTAGATGTCTTTATGTCAATATGCTATGTTTAGTTGTAGATTACAGCCAAACAGCTACACTTTTGTCTGTTTGGAGTTCTTTTTGGAGAGTAGAGGTTTTAGCCTGGAAACATTTCCAAGAAGTGTTTTATTTAATCTTTTTTTTATAATTAACTTGCCTGTAGATTCTGAAATCTCTCGAGGTGTTTGCAGTTCCTCTGCGTACTGCACAGCCTGACCTTGGGTCGACTGTGTATGATGAGGAACAACCATCGCTTCTCTAAGATAGTTGCTGATGCCTCTCAATTCTTAAGGAATGGTGTACTTAAGGGCTGCATAGAGTCCTGTGAACACTTTCTTTTTCACTTGACTGTATATGAGTTTAGTCTACTGTTGCCTTACTATCTTTTTGATCGCTTGGGTGATTGTTGAAATCCCTTCATGCTTTATCTGTATCATAACTAAAAGACTTAGTTACAAAATCTATTGCAATCAGTATTAAATGTACTGAAAACCTTAACAAACAACACAGAAATAAAGTTCCAAGTGGTGAAGAATTAAGGCAAAGCCTGTGGTGTAGAATTTTAAAGAAGTCAAATTTGGAAAGCAGGGAACATCTAATGACACTATCCTGTAAAATTACAGGAAATGTATGATTTAATGTTTCTTGGACCTTAACCAACGTGGGGAAATAAAAAGCCAGATTTCTCAGCCGCTGCTTTTGACCTTTTTTTAATCTAATCGACCTTTGGCAATTTTCCCAGTTTTAAAGAAGTGATATACAAAACTGCTGGGGCATTTTAGGAAAACCCTTTAAGGAAAAATCATTTTCACTCCAAAATACATATTGTTTTCGTCCTATTTTAGAGATTTATCTTTACAACAACAAAAACTTTTAGCATATTCAAACTAAAAGGAAAGTGACAGATCTTTTTATTGTGAAGTTGTGTTACTTTGTTTTCATCGGTTGAGAAAGTAACTATAAAGTCAGAAGGCAGCAGCAGTGTCAACAGGAATGGTGACAGCTGACAGCGAACAACACTTCTAATTAAAAGTCTAA
The DNA here is from genome assembly GCF_057382275.1 of Copadichromis virginalis. Classification (NCBI taxonomy): domain Eukaryota; kingdom Metazoa; phylum Chordata; class Actinopteri; order Cichliformes; family Cichlidae; genus Copadichromis; species Copadichromis virginalis. The sequence continues at coordinate 19,764,941 of NC_140626.1, read as the reverse complement.
GAATAGCATTTTAAACCTATACCTCACTTCACTAAGATGCATGCAGTGAGAACTGATAAGTAAACATCAACTTAAAGACATTATTGCGCAGCCAAACCTTTGACACAAAGGTGTCTGCGTGACAGTTTTGAAAAGTGCTACACAGTTTGTCAGTCTCAGTGACTTCTTTGTGCTCACGTTCCTTGATTTAATTAGAAAATTAGAAAACAAAAATTGTTGACTTTGTGAAACAATAATGCAAAGATAAATGGTATTTTTAAGTGAGTGGAAAATAAATGTAATTACTTTTTAAATATCAAATGAAATGTGATCTTAGATCTGAATATGAAAAGAAAATAAGAAATTTGAAATGTTTTATTTAGAGTTATTCTTGGGGTTTTTTTTTTCTTTGATCAAAGGGACTTATACTTTTGTTTACATATATTATCCACAACAGTACACTGGTACAAAAAAAATTATGCACAGGCTTCAAAATGAGTTTCAGTGTTCAGTCTTTAATCCAAAGCCAAATTCTGGGTTCTGGATATTTTCATTGAAGATTCTACTCTTTGGCGTCTAGTTATTTGAATCCACCCATCCCCAGACATCGCACCACCTGGTTGATTGAGCTGCACCTTCACAGGCCAAATCCTGCCTGTTCACTCAGCACTCGCAACAATTCTACAAATGACACCCTGCCACCTAAAACGCATCTGTTTTCACCGGCGTGCAGTTCAAACAATCAAGATTTAATTCTTCCAAACACCGGAAGTACGTTAGCGAACTACAATGGCCATAATTTACTTAAACTATGACACAAAGCATCTGTGCTCCCTTGAGCTGCTGCATTACTGACTCAGACTTTGACTGGAGACAGGAACATGAAATGTGGCTTCTATAATGAAAAAAGTAATGTTTGGTAAAGTAGCATAACTAGAATGACTGACTATATATATAAAAAAGATGAAGAATCCAAGCAATAATGAGCAAATCACACTTTGACACCAGCGAAGTAAACACTGCACTGCATTTTAAACTCTTCAGGGTCTAGTCTAGTGTTATACTGTCTTTATAGTGTAATTATCAGATTGTGAGTAGGATACGACTGGCTGTACAGCTAAGAGACTTTCATTTAAGCCACCTAAAGCCCTGTTGGCAGATTAGTCATACAATAAGATCAAGACAGCCACTTCAAAGTTGAACCAAGAGTATAAATAAGTATCGCATCAAATAGGTGGCACTCGTTGCCATGGCAATATGACAGCTGTCACCATGGGTTGTGTTGACGAAGGAAGTGGTGGGCCTGCCGCTTTCACACCCCTCGCTCTGCGGCACTCTGCCACGGCTTCCTATGACATAGACGCCCTAAACATCACCCACATGTGACACCCATAACTTTGTTCACTAACAGCACCAGCTCACACATCTCACCCTGCTGTCAGACACACACACACAGACATACGTACGGATGCCCCACACCCACACATATTGCCAATCAATATCATTCAACAAATGTCATCCTTCAATCCCTTTTTTTTTTTTTATGCCGCCGCTCTCATTCCGCATCGACAATCTGAATTGCTCGCTGAGACTCGACTTGTCATAAGCGTGTTTGTTGGCAAGTCGAAACTGCTGAGGCTAAAGTCATCTCCTGGTGAGATCTGAGATTAAACTTGCTCCTTGTTCTGTCTTTTTATAGAACAGACAGTTTGCTGCCACACACTAATATTTTCTCTGCCCCTAGCACCTTGGCATATCTGTTTTCATCTCTCACCTTGATGCAACTCCCATAATAAACTGATAATTTGAGCGATGACTAGAGGTGCGAAGACACTTTTTTATTGATGTGAGGCAGTATAGTAATTAGGGAATGGTAAAAAAAACAAAAAAAAGAAACTTGAAAAAATAATGGCACATACCAGGATATAAATTTGTATGTAAATACATGTCTTATTGGACAACATTAAGATTCTTCACTGACTATTCATTGTTTAAGTTAGGAGATATTCACACACACACACTGGAACTACAGCACGCTATGTTGTAAGAAAACAAGAAGTAGTCTGAGAGGAAACCTTGGGGCTGGAAAATAAAGCCAACTGGGAACTACCAAAAGTGCACTTCATTAAACGGCTTTGAAGAAGACTCCAGCAGCAAGGTAAACCACACAGTTGCTGCAGTTGAAATACCCACATTTAAAGCACACATAAATATGTTTACAGCCTCCTCAATAAAAATGTATCTTCACATTACCAAAACTTGCATCCATCCATCCATCCATCCATCCATCCATCCACCGTCTTAACTCTTAACTCCAGTTCAGTGTTGCAGGGAGCCTGGAGTCTAGCTCTCTAAACCCTGATTACTCATGTTAACATTCACACATAGGGCCAATTTAGAATCATCAAGTTACCAAACATGTACATCTTTGGACTGTGGAAGGAAGCTGGTGTACCCTGAGTAAAGCCATGCCAGCACAGAGAAGACATGCAAACTCCACAGACCTGGGAACCTCTTTATCTGACAGGTGATCACGGTCAGCTGTAACAGCTAGCTGTCTTCTAGTAAATAATGTAAGACACTGATTTTCATGACATTATATGATAAACAGAATAGGTTCAGTGGGGCTATGCTCTAGTTTTGGTAAATACAATTGTATTGCATTTTTTTGTATGTTACATTAGCTGCTATTTGCACCCAGGTGATGCAGCCTTACAGTCTGTTGATGCATCTTGATAAACAAGCTAGCTAGTGTTAGCTGAACACTTAGCATGCCTGTCTTTCTTCCAAATATCATTACACCCAGCTCCAAAGTGTCATTCAGAATGCTAAAACTGCAAGGCTTTACAAACCAGATGCTATGGTTGCTACATTCATTTTATATACAGTCAAGGCAGTTCATCTGTTGCTGTTAGGTTTCCTGTGGATGGAAAGACAGGTATAACTATTGGATTACTTTGCAGGAACCTAAGTTTTTTTGTTTTTGTTTGTTTTGTTTGTTTTGTTTTTTTTTTTGTTTTTTTGTTTTTTTTGGGGGGGGGGGTCAGTAAATTCTAAGCTAAATGTGACATATGTGATAAGAATATCCTTAAAAGGTGAACATCACAGCAAATTTAAAAATCAGTGTATTACCTTGTGTTGACATTTGACTGAAAGCTCAGAAGGAGCACAAAGTTTGATGCAAATTTGGCAGAAGTAGCCACTTAGGGGTTTTGTATCTTAATTTAGCCTCACAGCCTCATAAAAACACATTTTCAAACGTCAGCATGCACCAGCTACTTCAGCAGTGTTTGTATCTCACTGCTTTCTTTTCAACTCTTTTACCTTGCAGTTTGAAAACCTCAGTTCATGACTACCCAACATTCCCAAATCCCTCAGGGACGCTACAGGACTGCAGGGAGGGGCAGGGAGCAGATTGGGGGCAGCTGAATGCCGAGTCCACTCATGTATGTAATGGTTACACTGAAGTGATTGTACAACGTGACCCCCCACTCCTCCGTCCCTGCTGCCCTGCCCCTTCCACATCATCATAATATCAATTAATATTATGGCAGAAGACAGACGCACCGTTGATCCGTAACAAGTGGCATCTCTGGAGAGAACCAGTGCCACGAGACGGCCTTAATTAGGCCTGAAAAATGGCAGCTTATTCCATCCCTGCACTCCCTCTTAATCTGTGCTACAGAGCCACAGAGTCAACCCTGGCCCCAACTGGCAACTATTATTATTTCATCTTTGTCACAGCTGTGAATAAGCCAATGGGCGTGACAGCCAGTGGGCGGCGTGAGATTTTTAACAATGCTTTACAGGAAAAGCAGACACAGTTAGTACTGCCACTGGTTCACTGCTACAGCCAGACATATAATACACAACAGGGGCATTTTGATTAATAAGGAATCAGGGAGGTGGTGGAGCACGTATCTGACAGGTTATGAGTCCACCTAGTCTGTCTAGTAACAGACAGCAGACATCTCGTTGTAATTCAAACTGTGTTTTCACATTCAAATGTCAGCGTCTCTCCTTCCCTTTGCTCTGTATTTTTGGGTGTAAATTTCATCATGAAATTTCCATTTTTTTGTGCCCTCATTATTCAGTCTGAAGGTGCATTCCCATTGGTACACTTCAGTCTTGCCCAAGAGAGGGCTTCAATGGGACTGAATAAAATTGGAATTAGCAGATAATTTAAAAAAGTAAGAAAACAAGCACTTCCTAGTCATTCACTCCTACGACAAGGTTAAAGAAAGTACAAGAAGCACGTTTCTCATCTAAATTTATCCCATGTGAAAGACGTGAGGTGAGCGCAGCATGCAAAGATTTGTGATTCCTCAAGATGTGACAAAGACAATCATGGCAATTGCTATGGCAGTTACATTACTGAAAGCACAGGTTTATTTTTACAGACAAAATACCGCACGGGATGTGACATGTCCATATGTGGCTCTCGAGTATTTCCAAATGATATATAAGAAATTATGGGAGAAAACGCTAATCAAAAATGTTAACACGTAAACTGCATGTAAATGTCACACAGTTTAAAAAGGTTCGGTAACAGATCTCTAAATAGGAAAGTTACAGTCTGTATTTACTGGATTCACTGTAGAGGTAATATGTTTGTAACATGTATAGTTAGTAAATTGTAATATATGTTTGCTGGCTGAAATATTGTGAAATATTTTTTGTTAACTTTCTCTTTTTAATACAGATTACTACCAGCAAAGAGCCTCTTGACTAAATGTAGCTAACTCTCATGTGATGACATTTTAGTGGTCCCATGTCAGGGGGCCACTGTTCTCAGTTTTGTACATTAAAAAACCTTAGAACTCAAAATCACGCTCAAAATATTAGTGCTGTCAGCGTTAATAAGTTATGGTAAGTTACGGTAAAGCCATAACTGCATTAACGCGGAAAATCTCCGTTAACGAGTAACCGCGGATCGCCCTGGATGGCTGGATGGCGTCAACACGTTAACGAGCTAAAGGCGCTAACGTGGTGATGCTGTGCAGCTCCACACACAAGGTGATCCGCGGTAACTCGTTAACTCGAAAATTTGTCGCGTTAATGCCATTTAAATAAGGTTAACACTGACAGCTCTATAAAATATGTAAAATCAAAGATTTATTCAAATAATTCATCATTAAGAAAAATATGCTTCATCTAAACTAAATATATACAAATCAAACATGTTTAATATGATCAGATTTAATTGCAATAATTTTTTTAAATTTTTTTACAGATTTACATGTATTCAAATTACTTAAACTCAACATTTTAGGCACACATATTTGTTATTGTCAGTAAACAAACTCAGGGTCCTGCGGGGAATGGGGGCTGCATGGATGTAAAGGTTCACCGATGGACTCTGAAGTTAATGGGGAGCCAGTGCAACTAAATTAGCAACGATGTGACATGCGAGTACTTGCAAAACTCAGCCAGAAGGCTCGCAGCGGTGTTTTGAACAACCTGCTGATGTTCAAAGGAAGCTTTGTTAAGACAAGCGAACAATGAATTACAATAATCCAGACGTGATGAAATAAAGGTGTGACTAACAATCTTCAATTCAGAGCGTGACACAGTGGAACTCCACTTGGCAACATTTCCTAAGTGATAAAACCGAGAGCAAACCAGAGAATTCACTGAATAAACGGGCTGTTGCTATAAATGTAACCTCCTCCGGAACATTAATTTACAGAGACAGACAACACATTGCACAGAGGTCACATCAATTTATTTTGCCTCTTTATTTTATGTGTATTTAAAAAGAAATCAAAGAAATTGTAGCTACGATGGCTGCAATGCTACATTTAAAAAAAAAAAAAAAACATCTACATGTGACTATAAATCACATATTTAACTGTTGGAATGTAAGATATTCAATGTGAAACAACAGCTAGATGGTCCTTTTTAATGTGGAAACCTTATATACACTGTGAATAACAAGGATTTTCTTGTGATCTGATTGTCTTCTGACTAAACTAATAGGAAATGAAGAGCAGCACGTTTTTACTTTCCCCAGAAAAGCAGTGCTTTCATTGTGTCTTTCCATCAACACCCTTCTTATTCATTACCTTTTTTTTTCTAGTGGAAATTTATTCCTACAGAGAGTACCATCAGTCTTTCGGAGCCCCTCTCTTTGGAAATGGCTTGTCTTATTGCGAACTGATGGACATTTAGATCTTTAAAGATGCTCTGGAGTCTTTTCCAGCTTTCGTGATTTGCGATTGAGGCATGGCTCACAACAACCAATCTTTCATGAGAAGAACACACTTTGTGAGTGCAGACTTCGGATGCCTTTAATTATCAACCCATCAGCCCACACTTCCAATCTCATCACAACACCTGGCTCCAAGTGTTGTTTTGTTAGCAAAGGCGGTTTGCTTACCTTTTCAAGCCTAGACTGGGAATGACTGTCTGGGCTCGCCTGGGAATTGTGTGTAGTTAGTTTAGTTCGCTTTTTTTCCTTGTCTTTTTGGTCAATTGTGATTTATGATGATCAGAGCGCATTTTACAATTAGCAAGTATAAATCCACACGGTTCACAAACCATTTTCTCAAAAGTGTTTAGATAAGAAGATAAAAGATATGTTAGGTGAGTTTAATTGTGAAATATATTCTAGACATTTAACGCCCATTTGTTTTGTGTTCCTTTGTCTTCCTTCTTTTGAGGTGATGTGATGAGTCACAGCTCCTAACTTGTAAATTGAGGAGCTAATTAAATCCTTGAATGTAGCTATTTGTGTAAAAATATGAAATCACGTGCATACTTCAGGTACTTAGCGCTGGGCTGACAGTATTTCACTTCAGTTGAGTAAAATCCAAACACATTTCCACACACAACCATACATACTCACTACTTTGTGTTGTAAGTGTCTTAACTATTATAAGGTTAAAACCAGCTCCAAGCTAAAGTAGCTCATTTTAACTGCACCATTTTATGACTGTGCAGTCATAATTTGAATGCATCGCTTCAACTCGCTGGATGGACAGGGACCAAGGCCTCAGTCACCACCAGCTCCTCACTTTACAGCAAAGAAGCTTCTAGCTACACCTAGGGGGGAACCACGCAGCTCAGCTATCGCTGGCATTGAGTAAGCAATCTGTCTGCTTCAGCTGAGTAATTACAGATTTGCAGCACCTTTTCCTGCTGATGATGCTGTCATGGGCAATGGCTGTTGCTGTGTCCTGCAGGCTGGTATGATTGTTGGAGAATGACTTTGTTTCAGTCTCTGTGCCATAATTTATAAGGTGCTAGTGGGAAGAAGTTTACAAATTATCTCCTGAATTTAAAAGTTGAAATATCGACGAGTGAGAGATGGTTGCTTTATGTTGCGCTAACTTTAATATCGCAGAGGAACAACAATCGTCTGAGGATAAGTGGCGGGATCATTAACCAAAAATAGACATTCAGCTCTGGTAGAATGCATTTTTCAATAATGATGTCAACTAATATAGAGGCAGTGTTTATTCCTGCAAATGCTAAGCCTTACAGCTACAGTGTGATGAATTACATTCAATTGAGTAATATCTTAAAATACCTCAAGGTTGGCTGAATTGTGTATACTGAACTCCACTTAGTTAGTTGTGATTAAAAAAAGATACAAGCTCAAAAAATGCCTAAAAAAGACCAACATGGCAGCATAATGAGAAATTTGAAAATTCACTTTAACACTCATCCTGGGATCCGTACAAACCCTGGAGGTGTATTATGTCATATCTCACAGGAGTTTTCTTCCATCGCTCCCATTTTTTAGGTCTGCCTAATGATGTTATCATTGTTGTGACATCAGATTCAGCGGACTCTGGATCTGGTCTTTGACCTTTACAGATGATGTGGTTCTCTTGGCCTCCAGCTTTCACTGGGGTGGTTTGCACCTGAATGTGAAGCAGCTGGGATGAGAAGGAGCACCTTCAAATCTGAGGCCGTGGTTCTCAGCCAGAAGAGTGCCCACTCTGTGTCAGGGATGGGGTTGCTTCTCCAAGTGGAGGAGTTCAAGTATGTTGCGGTCTTGTGAGGGAAGAGTAGAGTGGGAGATTGGCAGATTGGTGTGGATGCTGAAGAGAGAGGTGAGTGTCAGTTTAAAGCTGTCGATCTACGTTGCCACCCTCACCTATGGTCACGAGCTGTGGTGACGGAAGGAATGAGATCACTGATACAAGTGGCGGAAATGAATTTCCTCTGAATGCTGTTTAGGCTCTCCCTTTAGAGATTGAGAGTGGAGCCGCTACTCTTCTACATCGAAAGGAGCCAGCAGAGGTGGCTAAGGCATCTGATCAGGATGCCTTTGAGATGCCACCAAAGAGACGTCACCCTTTCAGAAATGACAACTTTGGGCTGCCTTTATTGTTTTTTTTATTTCTATTATTTTATATTTATTCCGATTGCTTTTCTCATATAAAGCCAACAAAAGTGATGTTTACTTAAAACTACTGAGAATAAAAGGATGATAAATAAGTATTTAGTAATAATGTGGATTGTACTTCAGATAACATCGGCAAGTGCATGTGTTAAAGACACGTTTTTCATTTTACAAAACTGCAAATTAGTTGTAACTCTGCAGTAATAAGATTAATTCCATTTTTTATCTTTAGATGCCCTTAATTACATAACTAATAACGCTCTGAGAAGAAACAAGTTTTGCCATTATTAGTGTTTTGCTATTATATTTGCTCTTAGCAAATATAATAGCAGTTCCCCAGAGACTTCAGCCGGTAATCCATGTATGTTAAATATGTCGGTCAGATGAGGGTTAGTCTCTGGAACCTCGATGGAAAATGAGCCGCTCCGTGCATATAAAACAAATACACACAGAGAAAATGTAGTCTTTCACTTTTTGCAAATGAAATCATTTGCTATTTCTGCTCACCCTCCTGTGAGCCTGGTGACAAACAACTCCCAAATATGAATGCAAATAACATATTTAAAAGGGCCTAATGGCCATTCCCAATATAATGCATCATTCTGATCAATTGTACTTATTCAAGTCTACACGCCTCTTTTACCCTTCGCCTCTGATTGTATTTTCCAAATGCCAAGAGCAGATGAATCGCCGCCACTGACACACAAGTCATTTAACAACAATGAGGCCAAATGCTAAAAGCAGTGAAAAAATCAGCTTCTTCTCCTCCTCCTCTTCCTAAAATCTCTCTAGTTACCTTCCGACCATATTGTGTTGCATTTTCTACATCACTGCCCTGCATGGCGACCATCTAATTACGCAGGACTTCAGAATGGAAAATCAGACCGACGCCGAACACTACTCCATCCCAGCATGAGCCATTGCATTAGGTTGTTAAGACCACAGGCATAGTGCACTGTCATTAATTTAGCTGCCTTTGACAGTATTGAATGCGAGTAACATCTCTAATGAACGATAAGAACTACAATACCTGCTATTAAATCTTAAGGATGTGTCTCATACTAATGATGCTGTCTCCCTGGAGTGACCTCGAGCTGTGAAGTGGATAGTGCATGCACACAGTGGACTTGTTTTGAGGAACAAAAGAGAAAGGGTTTTAATGACTTTGAGAGTCAGCGGGCTGTCTTTGTGAGTCAAACTTCAAGCAAGTAAGGAGAGAGAAAAAAAGGAAGGGAAGCAAGACCGACTGCGGAGATGTTTCTGGGTCTTACCTGTCCTGGTATGGCATTTTCACAAAGCAGTGTTTCATAGTCGATGGCAAAAACCGGAGCGTTATCATTTATGTCCTGCACTGTGATCAAAGTGATGCCTTTTCCGATTTGGGTTGGGTCATCTGAAAGGGAAAGAGAGAAGAGAGTCTGTCAAACTTTCTTTAAAGCACTTTGATTCTGCCTTAACTTTGCACTGGGCCAAATTATGGAATATTGATCTTTCTCATGTGTTATAATTAATCACAAAGGAGGTGGAGGGAGGGAAAAAAAAGTGCTGCTGTAATGAAATATGCAGTCTGCTTCAAACAGCTGGCGTTCTTGCCCTCTCTGCTGCGGATCAGCCGCAGTGATTAGACTCGGTGCTGGCTTGTTGTTTGCGTGTGCGAATGAGCCATCTCGCACGGAGGGCTTCACGCCTCTGTCCGCCTGATACACACTGATGGCTAAATGGCTGTGTCTGAGTGCAAGATGATGATTTAGCCTGGTGGTGCCACGGTGCCGGCCAGAGATGACGGCTGATTTGATGGTGATAAAAAGGACGTGCGGAGCCTCGTGCGGAGCCTCGGGCCACAGACTTGTTGTCATTGGCGTGGTCTGGCCAGAGTGGATGAAATGTGAGTGACTGCAGCTCGAGTGCACAACATCCCTCAACCACAGAGTCCCTGCACCCTCTTCAGTAACAAAGAACCCATTTACTATAAATACTGTCATAAGGCAGGACAGTAGATTTTGTTGCCAGTCCATGAACTCGAAGATGTTTTCAGCTGAAAACAGCGCCCAAGTGTCACTATGTGTCAGAAGTCAGTGCCTCATGCATGAGGGACTGTTGTGACATTTCATATGGCTATTATTATATGCTGCTTTCTTTTTGTTGCTATATCAGGCAAGCACTCACACTCGGGATTCAACCAAGTGGCGCATCTGTGTGCTGTTAGATGTAAATAAAAACACATCTTTGAAGCAAAGATGGATAAAAAGGCTTTGAGAAAAAGAAAAGAAAAGAAGACCTTTTTCACGCAGTGTTCGATCTGAAGATGTGAAAGCAAAAGAAGTGCTGGGCTGACAGGCTGGTTGTCTTTTTAACTTATACCGATGTGACGCAGCTGTTTGGCGTGCTCAGTGGATAGCGTGCTTGTGATTGCTGTCCATTGTGCGGAATGATAGGAATGCAATGTGGGAAAAAGAAGAAGGAACAAAAAAAGGGGTTTATGTCCTTGGAGCCATTGACAGACGAACAAAAAAGGCACACGGCACTTCTTCACATCACATTAACATTGTTCACCCGTGGGCGAGATCACCCGCCCTTAGTCAGCATCTCGTCCCCATGGCTCAGGGAGACATGGAGGTCAGAATGACCCTCCCGTATGTGAATTAACATTCCCCGACAGCTCCGCAACAACCCCAACAACACCACACTGCATTGTCCAAAGCACAGACAGCTTACAGAGTGGATAACAGGCCAGAAAGGATCTAAAGCTTCATGTATATTGCAAGCCAGCTACAGTATTGCAGTATATCTTAGGAAAAATGCATCCTGCTGATATAACCCTTTTGAGGACTTGGATAACTTACTTGCTCACAAGAGAAACTGTGTACATAAAAAAGTGATGCTCTCTGAGGTAATGTTGTCTCCCCTCCAGTAAGGAGCAGGACAGACCTGGTTTTAGGGCTTAAACTCTGATAGTATGCACAACGGGCTTCTCTCTTCACAGTCCACAAAGGACCTGCTAGCTGTGAGCGAAGGTCTTTTTTTTAACCCTGTAAACTAGAGTAGTTATTTCTTGGTTGATTAACCAGCAGACAAGCTATCTAGCTCAGTCACTCGTGGGTTTTTACTTTTGGACACACAATAGAAGACATCCCTAATTAAACAGAATCCAGCACCAGCATGTGGTTCACAATGTTGATATTAGAGCTGATGAAGTACTATTTATAGGATGAATAAAGCAATAGTGGACTACATAGTAGTTTTGAAAGTTTTTCCCACAAGGAAACTTACGGCTCTCGATGGCAAAGATGGTGAGGTTGTGGACAGAGTTTGCTTCTCGGTCCAGAGGTTTGGCTGTACTGATGACCCCACTTAGGGCATCCACATTAAAGAAGCGCTCCAAGTCTGTGTTCCTGTCAATGGAGTACCTGGGCACACAACAGTACACAAAGCGCACATACACACTTTTAGAAATTGCTTTTGGATAGTGGTATTGATTTGACATTTTAGAGTTTCTTCTACTTGTAAGGAAAGATTATGATCATGTTTTTTCCCCATCAGCAGTAAGAGCTGCATTCGGTTTCATATATAAATACATACATTATCTTCACACTTTATAGAAGACATATGATGTTGTCCAAGCTGTCTCTAAATATTACAACTAATGAGTACAGTCCATAGATTGGATTAGATTCAGAAACATGGAAGCAATTTGGAACTTTATATCACGAGCAAAACAAAAGCACATTAAATATTGATAAGCTTGAAGACTGCCTACTTGTCCCTCAGCACTCAGCGCCGATCAAACCTTTTCAATACAATGCAACTCATATTTCTAGAGAAAATTGCATCTTCAATTAGCGTACATCCAAAGGGTATTATTGCAATGTAATTTGACTCTTGTGGCTGCATTAGTTCCACAATAATTTTAATTTCAACAGTTGTAGTGAAATATATTGCAGATGCTGATAGCAGTCACAGGAGTAAAAAGAAGCAATTTACAGCTACAATGGTGCAGTAATTTGATTTTCTGATTAAGATTGCTAACAATCCGAACATACAAAGCTTGAATCCCATACAATATTCATTCAATTAATGCAAAACAGGAAGGGGGGGGGGGGGGGGGGGGTGGAGGTAGGGGTTGGTGGGGGGATCTTGTGAGTGACACCACGCAGACTGACAATGTGAGTGCTTGTTTTGAGCCATAAATGCCACGGCACAAGTGTTGAGCCTTGACCCTCCAGCAGGAATGCCCTTCTCTTGTTCAAGATGGCATTTCACTTTTGCAAATGCTGCACTCCTCTTCCCTACCACCATCTGGCACTGTCTTTATGACCGCCACACGGGGAGGTCGGAGGGTCTACGGATTCTGAGTTTGTTGATAATGTGGACTAAACACATTTTTAAACAAATTGGGATTTTAACGTCTGAATCGGGTGAATAAATCATTAGCACCTGATTGGACTGTTGGAGTTATCTGGGTCATGGGCAGAGACTCTCCCGATCGAGGTGCCCACTTTGGCGTCCTCTGAAACGACCATCTTGCTCAACGGTGTGGAAAAGACGGGCGGCTCGTTCACATCCTCCACCGTCACCTTGACTGATGTCGTGTCGCTAAACGGTCCCAAGTTCAAGAAGTTGGAGTCGATATTCCTGTTTGTGGCTTCGATTCTCAGAGAAAAGCTGCTCTTTGTTTCAAAGTCTAAAGGCTGGAGGAGAGGTAGACAGGGAGAATACAGAAAACATTGAGAGAAACGTTCGCTTCCCTTATCAAAATATGAGAGGTGTCGGAAATGTTTAGCTCTTTTTAGAATTGAGAAATAAAAACTACACCAGGATTGCAGCTCTGCATTTTCACCCATTCACAGTTAGAGGAACAGTTACTATGTATGTAAATCTGTAAATCATTCAGACGATGCTGAGATATTGATCACAATTAAGGACGTGGACTCTAAAGACCCATTACAATTTAACACACAGTTAGACTTAAACAAAGTGATTTGGTGATGGATTATAGTTACTTTGTGCTGTGAAAGCAGTAATATTGATTTCAAGCAAGTCTCACAACATGGTGAAAAGCAAGCTGAAATGAACGCTTTTGAAACATTTTTGTCATTTTGTCTGGCTTATTGAACTCCCCATAGCAACGTATAATATACTGCAAGAGAACATTGATTTGACACTTTCATTGTCTGTGAATCTCTCCTATGTTGTAATTGTCTGAGTTTGGTGCAAAACAAACAAGGGATTAAATTGGCCCATCTGACAAGAATTGCTTGTGGCCAACAATGGCCCTACCTCTCCCACAAAAGAGTGCCAGCAATGAAGTGTCACATCAATGTGGCCCGCGGAGACCATTTTCAAGCCCTTTGAAACCCTGAAATGTGATGTATCAGCCATGTGCTACGGAGCATGCAAAACTAAGGTGGGAACGCACAACATTTTCTTTTTCCATTAGAAATGAATAAATTACTTTTTACATTTAACTTGACAATTTTCTTTATTTATGTAGTTGGTGCCAGTAGCGCCGCTGTTATTTTGCTGAGTTTGGGTCTTTTCTTGAGTTTGAGACGACTGGAGAAGTGAACTTTTCGGTGACCGCGTGATGTTTATTTCATCACAAGAGGTGGAAATAGTCAGCGCTGATTTGTCATTAGTGATTAGCACTTAATCCAAAGGTTCTGCTGACATTTAAAACACAGTAGGAAGGGCAAAGCGGAGAAAGGAAAACCAGGGAGAGGAACTTATCCTAATATCCTTCATAAAACAAGTGTTTGCTGTCTGGCACAAACAGACCACAGTGCACTGAGATTCAGTGGCACGTCATTATTCTTATATAAAAATATTGCATCACCATGTGTGTGGTAGTAGAATTTCATATCACTGTTTTCAGAAACGCGTGATTCATCTGTGACACGGGTGCATTTAATTAATTAAAGGAAACATCTGGCTTTATTCTTTTTTTTCTTCTAGCTGGCAACTGTTGTGTTGACTGATGCCAACTCAGCCTAAGCTTGTCTCATAACACTTAACAGTCCTACAGCCACTTAGCTCCGAAGTCCTACCGAGGATGCTAAACGTAAAAAAGAACACAAAACTTGAACAGCTGGACGGTGCAGCTTTTAGAAGTGAAATATTTCAGCTGTTTGGGACTATTTTTTGCTGGAGATCAGTAAAGTTTTAGTAAATACTTAAAGCAGCAGGTGGCTTATGTGTTAACAATATAAAATAAAGTTTCTCTCCCACTTCATCTAAATGTTTATTAATTAAATGTTAAATAGTTGCATGGGGAAAAAAGAGAGAAAAAAGATTGGTTTGCACACTGCTTGTATACCCACACCACTCCAATCTGGATTCCAGGCAGCTTTCAGTGTCTCACCAGCTTGGGTACAAAGCCCTAAAATGTTAACCTGTCTCACTGATTTTCAAGAGTGAAGGTTCAGGACCCTTTGTGGTTACAAAGTCTTGGTATAAACAAGTCTTGGTTCAGCAGTTCTATTCACAAGCTGACTGAGTTGGGTTCCTGAATAAGCTCTTAAGTAATAAAACCAGGCTGTTGTTCAAGCTGTACCTTCAGCAGCATTATGACCCCATCTTGTGTGTCCTCATCTGTCGTTATGTTGAACATGCCGGGCCCATCACCGTCCATGATCCTGTAGTCCATCTCTGCGTTGGAGCCTATATCAGCATCCACCGCTTTTATTCTGGCCACAACAGATTGCACCAGCAGGGACTCGAGCACCGTGTACTGATAGTTCTCTGGAAAGAGAAGGACAGGAGTGGATGCTGGTAATGGATGTGCTTATTTCACCGCCAATTCGCTTTCGAGCAGCTACGGCTCGTGCTGTAGCCCTTCAGCTTTGATTTGACTGTGTGTCTCCTCGATGAATTCATGTTACATAAAACAGACAGGCAGCAGCAGTCGCACACATGAAATAAAGCGTTTTGTTTCAACTTCATGGTGGCGCTCTGAATAGACTGCGGAGAAAAGCAATGGAAAATTAAAATATGCAATCAAAAACGTCAAAGGCTAATTTTATATTTCCCCGTCCTTTAAATTCGGGTTCTGTAACAATATCATCTGCAAAACACAAAACTTTCAAAAGGCTGTCTGAATGTAACAGGTTATCCTCCCAAATGCAAAAAAGAGAAAGTAATAAAAAAAAGAAAGAAAACTGGAGTCACGCTAAGATTTCTGTGGTAAATTTTTTTGTGAAATGAAATGTCCACTCAAAGATTCTATTACTCCAAAACTCTCCATTGTGTTCCCTGAGCTTTTGTGTGACCCTCTAGATTTAAAGTACTCTTATGAGAATAAAGAAGGGAATCATATTCATAATCATAATCTCCCCAATCACCATGGCAGAGCTCATTACCAGACCTTTCTGTGTTCCTCACAGTGTCTCCCTCAGCCTCCGTCTAAATGCTAATCTCCCTGACATTGTTTGCTGCCATGTAATCTTTATAATGGCTTTTTAATTTGCCGTGGAGCAGCAGCTCTTTAAAAGACCAAAAAATTGCTTTCCTCCCTCTGTACTGCCCCTTCACCTACCTCCTGCCCTTTCCTCTCCCAAAGCCTGTCCTCTCACGCAGCTAACCTTGGTGTCTTTCCCCTTGGACTAGCTATTGCTCTTGGACTCTATCAGCTCCGATGCTCCATGATGGCGTATCGATTCTGACCCATGACCCCGTGAGCTCAACTGCTGGAGCAAAATCGAGAACTCCAAAGTCTCTTTCTTCTCTGCATGACAGCACTGGGTTAAAACGACACTGACGACTTGTTGTGCAAACTTGAACCTTTCTTTCCCCCCAGGGACCAGCAAATTGACTCGGCTTCATGGCAGTCCAGTGGTGAGAGCACCAGCCAGACAGCGGTTGGGCTATCAGCAGTAAACCGATTGCTGGCGCTTCGGATTATCATGAGAAGTGCTGCATGCCTTTGAATCCTAAAGCTCGGCCTGGAACCCATTAGCAGCCCGTGAAATAGGCTGACAACAAAAAAAGAGAAAAAAAAGGCAGTCTGATTGATCCTGGTATCCAACACTGAAGCAAACACCAGCTCTGATGAAGAATAAGGCAGAGAGGTGCACACCTCGCAGGAAGGTTGGTTTTTAATTTGGCATTAAAAGTCCAAATGTTTGCTGAAAATACAAGTTGGAAATATGAAGAGACACTAGGGTAAGAAAGATTTTAAAAATAACATTGGAAACTCGTGAGATGAAGTTTAATGAGTGTGTTTTGCTTGTAAGAGGTCTGAGTATTTTCTATCCAACTTTATTTTACCACACACTGTGGAAAAAGAAAAGAAATCTCGTTACGGCTTGTTGTTACAGCAACTGTAATAAATTCAAATGATTTTTTTTTTCCAAGGGTGAAACAACAACCCAGCCTTTTGCACCGCTGCATTCATTGCATACATTACAAAGTATGCCCTCATTTGGTTCTCTAAGTTCAAGAAGTTTTTCAGTAATAATGATAGATCTTTAACGCTTCATTCAGCCAGGAGAGGAAAAAAGAAAGAAAGAAAGGAGCCGGTTATATTCTGATTGCTGAGTAGCTGTTGAATATGGCATTTAGGCTATAAGCTTAATCAACCCAGTAAGGACAATCAGGAAAAGAGTCTTACTGTGAGCGAACCGAGGCGGGTTGTCATTGACATCTGTGAGCGTGACCGTTACAGAGGTGGTGCCGGAGAGGCCACCCATTTGGCCAACCATGTCTTTGGCCTGGATGACGAGAACATATTGATCCCTCGTCTCCCGGTCCATGTTTGGCAGAGCTGTTCGGATGACACCTGATGAAAGAACCAGAGAGGGCGTTTCCAAGTTTGTATATATAACACTTTGTCTCATTTTCACCAGAACTGCCTGTCAAGTTTGAGCAAAAAAAAACCAAAACCCCAACTCAGTTTAAGCTGAAGGGTTTCAAATATTTCAAATATAGTACTTATAGTTATAGTTATAGTTGTTTATACTTTGTAAGGGAAATGGGATAAAGGTGGAGTGCTTTAATGAAACATGCAAACATAAATAGAATACAACATATGAGGCAAAAAACAGAGTTTGGATCATCTTTGGATGTTGCCCTTTTGTTCTGTTCTTGGTCAAGATGATCCCACACCGCTTCAATAGTGTTGAGGTCCGGGGAGGCCAATCCCTGACTGATTTTACTGTATTGGCAATGTCTTTGGGTTGGGATCGTTGTCATGCTGAAATATGAAGCTGTTGCCAATCCAGATGGTATTGCATGGTGGATCAAAATTTGACGGTACTTTTCCATGTTCATCATTCCATCAATTTTGATCGGATCTCTGACCCAACTGGCTGAAATGTAGCCCCAGACCATAACAGACGCTCCACCCTCCTTTTGCAGATGGCTGTAGACACTCATTGTTGTACCTCTTTCTTGACCTCATCCATATTGCTAATGATTTAACTAGAAATTTCAAATTCGGATTCATCACTCCAAATGACCTGTTGACACAGATTTTCAGTCCAGTTCTTGTGTGATTTGGCTTACTTCAGCCTTTTCTTCTTGTTTCACTTTCTTAAGGATGGCTTCTTAAAGGCCACCCTTCCCCTCACACCATTTCTGATGAGGTTTCAGAGAAGGACAGTATGTATGTGTCAGGTCTTTGTTGTATTTTTCCTAATTCATAGAGACATAAATTTAAGATACAGTCTATGTGCTGTAAATGGTTGTTTAGGCCTGCCACTCTTTCCTTTTTCCTTGTCTATTTTCCTCAAACAAGGGCACAGCATGCTGAGATATGCCAAGTTTTCAGCTAATAGCTGTTTAGGAATTACCTTGATGGGGAAAAATCCTATTTTATTCCTGTCAAACTGTGTTATCTTTGCCATTTTTCATAGATTCAACTAAATAAATAAGAACAATTTATGTGTTTTGTGACAGGCTGCTAGTAACAAAGTGCCTAAAGATACAATTTAAAATTGGCTCTTTGCTAAGTTACTGTTATGTTTAGACACAACACTGATTTATCCCTTGAGCTAGATGACTTTTTTGTGCTCGAATGATTCATAGGTTTGTGTTAAGTGGTTTAACAAACAAAAACCTTGTGTTTTTTAGCATACTGGACTGAAAATGAGTGAAAAAGCAGCCAATTTCCAAAAATTAACTTTGAAAGACCTTCAGAAAACCTGTAGAACTGTTGTTCAAGACTGCTTTGAAATTACAAGAAAGTCTGGCTTTTCAGCTTACGACACTGTCAGCCACATACAATGCAGTTTTGAGAAGTGCCTCAAGTGTCTCGACCTTCAGTCATATCTTGAGTGAGGTGACCTCAATAGGTCACATGACAAGGTGAGACAAGATCTTGGTGGTTTCACCCGAAACCTTTGGTTGTAATGATCCACGCCTTTTTCCACACTTTGACTCATGCAACGAGGGACATGGTTAATAGTAGGTTAACAATCCTCTTATCAAACAGCCCCCATCTGGGTTTAAATATCTGGGACTCTTCATCATTTGGTTTTAGAACTGAAGAAGGATCCCGGATAAGAGGTGAAGCATCTTCAAGAAAGTCTAGTCATTTTCTTTCCGAGATCCTTAGTCTACCATGACCTGGATGACTACACGGACGTAACGTCTGGCTCTTTGAAAGCTAAATATAATGAAATGCTGGGTAGCTCAAAACTTTAGCACAGTACTAAGAACCTGGCACATCAATTAATTCATTTCAAAACCATACACAGAACATACATTACACCCTATAGGAGGTTCCAGATGAAACTACATGCTACGTATCACTGTCACATCTGCAATGATTCGTCACCAGGCACGTTTTTGCACATGTTTTGGGACTGTCCTGTTGTATCCAATTTTTGGGTCTTTGTGAACTCTTTGTTATCTGAGGTGCTGGAAGTTTTTCATATTCCCAATCCTGGTCTTTGTCTCCTTAATGATACCTCTGAAAT
Source organism: Copadichromis virginalis (assembly GCF_057382275.1). NCBI lineage: Eukaryota > Metazoa > Chordata > Actinopteri > Cichliformes > Cichlidae > Copadichromis > Copadichromis virginalis. The sequence goes on along the minus strand of NC_140626.1, from coordinate 19,745,696 downwards.
CTCCTTAAAACAAATACAATGCAAAATGTTGTTCGCTGGATTCACATCCGCAAAGAAGACTATTACAAAGCAATGGTTCAGTCCTGACATTTGTATGGAATCATTCTGGATACGATGTCTTATCCGTGTTATTAATTTTGAACATACCACAGCAAAATTAAATAAAGCTCGACCCACGACTGTTGAAGCTTGGAAAATCTGCTTATCCAAAGTTATCCCCTGGAAGAGGCAATAACTGGTTTTGACTTTGTGTTTTTGTGTTTTGTCTTTGCTGTCCCTATGCCTTGTGACCAATGTTTGCTTTGCTACTGCAGTTTACAGTTGTGCTGTATATGTCTGTACCCCCCCAACCCCGTTTTAAATCACAAAAAAAAAACAACTTTAGAACAGTACTGGACATTTATTCATCTAGCTATCTATAACAGTCATTTACTGATTTGGCTTTTTTGTATATCGATTGTTTATCCAGTTGCTTAAAGTTTAGCATCCAACAGTAACAGTAGGTTATGTACTCCTTCACCTACTCTTCAAGTAGCAGATCAAAAATTGGCTTATCTCTGATGCCTTTTTTTCTCATTCATGTTCATTTTGATTCATTTACTCAGAACCTTTCTCTGATGCAAAGCTTTAATTGTCTCGTATCCATTGCTTGTGTTTTTAACATGAAAGCATAAAAAGCACTTATACACCACCTTACAAACTATGACGTCAACCTCAAAATGATTTCAGCTTTGAAGTTAGTTGGTAAAAAGACTCCAGTCGTGCTAAAATAGATGCTGAATTCAGACTGGAAAAGAGTGATCACATCAATCATGTAGTCTTTACTATGAGAATGCTTTGACATGGAGTAATTGTCCATAATGACTGGTCCCTTGTTTACACACCGGCAATGATTTGTGACTCCTTTGTGCCCTCAAATGTGCCGTCACTCCAAATAGTTTAGGGGTCTGAAGCATGATGAGGATAATGTAAAGATGCTGTCAGAAAAGCAAACACATACAAGGGGATATTTTTGCTGCCAGGGGAGGCATTATCTGTCTGTCCCCCTGTCATGATTGATCTGTATCAGAAAAATCAGAGATGTGTCAACACTGACATCCAATGACTGGCTCATGCGATTAGTGCTGCTGTGCGGTGTATACTTTAATCACCACAACAGCATTAAACACAAGCACAAATTCTTAAAAAGCGTATGGAGAAATCTTTTCATTAACAGCATTTTTCTAATCTCAGCTTTATCTCCTGACTACAAAGATGATAATTCCAGAAAAAAATTAACGCGACACATTTAAATGCAAAGAAAAGTGCCCTAATCCTTCAAAAGCAATCACTGTTGCTTTCAAAGTTAATGACTTGCCACACAATGTGTTTCATTCATTAAATGGCACTTATTAAAGATTCCTACAGAACCTGAAAGATTACTCATTAAGAACCACACAAAGCCACAGCATACAGTTCCTGAATAAATGAATCATTTTTGGTTGCTTTATCGTATTCACAGGCTGATGAAGCAGATCAAAGAGGGTGCTCTTTCTTAGCGCTGGCACCTGAAGAATTTCCCATAATCCTTTAAATTACCCACAAAAATGGCACGCAATTGAGGTTCAGTTTTATGACATTGAAATAAAAAATAAAAATGAAATAAATGCACACATTTGCTCATTAAATGCTGTCCCCTTTGGTGCGAACGGTGTTGTCTTTAGACATAAAAAATAGTTTGCAGATTTCACAGACATAGATTTGGACCAATGTTTACTCAGAGCTGCACTAATCAATAGTTCCATTTGCACAATGGCTCATTTAGAGTGTAATGTGAAAGGTGGCACTTGTATAGATTACAGAGGTTTGCCAGCCTGCCCAGAGTTTTAGTATGTTCCATGTTTATCCTGCTTTTGTGATGACAAGTTCAAGGCTCTTACAGCCTCATTAACCCTCCTTTATTTATTAATTTCTTTTTTGATTTCCTGTGTGCTACCTATTCTGCACCAAAAGGAAGACTCTATTTGGTGAACATAATCGAGCATTTAGATGACAGAGCCAGACGTTTTCCTTTGGAGGATGGAGGCCAAAACAGAATTAAAAAGACTATAATATTGGATATTCATCAGACTGCCAAAAACATGACTTTATTAGTAATTAGTACTATTAATAACCTTCCTCTCTGTTTGAGTGATGTGTAAATTTAAACAGTTCAAACACAAACTGAATGTTATAATAATGTGAAAAGAAGCTGTTCCATTTAGTTAATATGCATGCTGTATTTGCTTTTTTGTTGTAGTTCAGCAGCTTTTCAGCTCCCTATTTTAATAATTCTGAACACATTTATGAATGTTTCTTTCCAACATATATCTGATAAAGTGCTGTCATTAAGATGATTATGCCCTGCCACATTTAAATATTATGTATGAGGACTGTGTGCTGTTTATTTTAAGCATAAAGCATCTTTTGGACCAAACAGGTCTAAAATCAAATAAAATGCTATACACACAAACCTTTCCTCCCTAACTCAAAACTACAACTCTCATCACTTCACGCCCCACCTAATCCTCATCCTTTCTTCAACCCGAGGAAGGATTGCAGCTCGGGTTCTCGGGAGAATAAAGGTACACACACATGCGCGCACACACACAATTTACAATTCACCTCAGCCCAAAAACAAAGGGGGGGAAGGACAAACAAATCAAGAAAAGTGGGTCACAAGACTTAAAGAGAAAAAAATAAAGATGCTTTTTGACCGTCAATCGTGGCTGTACTCGAAAATAAACAATTCCATTAAGTGTTTAATTTTCTTTCTCTGCCATCCTTTATTAATGTCATTACAGTCCCTCCAGCAGAAAAGTGTTATTGGCTTCTCTAAGTAAATGGCTCAGTTAGCTAAATTATACTGAGCTGTCCACTGCTTTTCTCTAAAGTCCCTGCTCCAGGGCTTACGGTGGGATGACGTTAGTCAATAAAACAATAATCTTTAGCTGCTGCTCTACAAAACATACCATTTCAGTATAATAATGAACAGTGCTGCAAAAAAGCAGAGCTATCTTTCTCTCCTTTGGGTAAGCCTCAGTGACAAAGTTAAGACGTGTCATTTGTTTCTTTTCTTTTTTTAGTCTAATGCTTTTATGCTTAGATTTTAGGCATCTATCTCTGTATCTCTGTGTGTGTGGATATTCACCCATCTGTTCGGTTTATCTCTCACATTCTTTTCCCATCCATCCATCCATTCATCACTTTTTTGTTGGTTCGTGCACAATGTAACCTCGTAGCCAATTAAAGAGCACCGCCAGTGCTCTGGTGTTTGCTGTAGTGACACCTATGAACCCTGTTTACTGAGTTGCATCAGAAAGGTTACTTCAAGCCTTCAATCCAGCAAGGCTCCCTAAATACTAGCTAGACACAAACAAAAGTTTTCTGTCCTCTGCTCCACATAACATCACCATAGAGACGTAGAATGCATGGGCAGACCTGAAAGAGGCATCTTTAAGGATTCACAAGAAGTAAAACTGAGACGGAAGCTGGATAATGGTCGGATTATAATAACAGCGGCAATGGATGGCTCCTAAAAGGTGAAATAAAAAAAGATGAACAAAAGATGTTAAGTTTGTGCAGCCAGGAGTGAGACAAATTAATGTTCTCACTAAACCATAGATCGGCTTCACACACAATTGATACACTTATTTAATATCAGCTTGGTTTGTTGGAGGTTGGGAGATATTGGCTGTGGTTAATGATGCTGTGAATCCTGATTCTAGCAAGTTGGAAGGAAGAAAAAAAAATGAAGAAAAGAAGCAACATGTTTCTCTTCCCGCCTGGCCAGAAGCACACATACTTCTCACCGAGCGACACTGCTAATCCACACGGCATTGTTGCAAGGCTGTTGTTTGTCTGCTGGGTGCCAGCCCCCTCGCTCTCTATCTCTGTTACCCCATCCGGCGCTGGTGTCATTCCTGGGGAGAGGCGATGATTAAAATCCTTCTGTCGCTATCACGGCACGGCCTAGCGTTGCGCCGTGACTCCTTGCCTCCGGTGCAAGCCAGACGCATTGTAGCCATGCATTTATCTAGCTGTCTCCACACCACTGGCGGCAGACGGGTGGGCCACGCTCCCTGCTAAAGCCCAGATACTTGACATTTGTCTTACGAAGAGGAAATAAAAGTGCAGGCTTTGGAGGAACCCTCTGGCTCTGCGTGCAGCTATGAGAGGTACTGATGAAGGTGATGAACACTTAAACATGAAGGGCGCAGTATGTGATTTGCTGAACCCCTCAGGCAGCTTACAAGGGAAAAATCCCATAACACAAAAACAGGCCACACAAACAGGGAATAAAACCTGCAGCCTAGGTAGTTTATTACTGAGTGACATTCAAACATCATGCTCTAATCATGGGTCACTATAGCTTCCCAGGTACCCAAGACTGTGAAAGGGCCACATGATGCCACAGTACAATAGACCGGTGTGTTACACAAATAAGTCATTATGTCCAACAAGTTACACACAGGGCACAGGAGCCATTTATTTGTAAGCTGAAAGGAAATGTGCTTGCGTGTGCGCACGATCGAGTGTGGGTTTGCGTGCGTGTTGTTTGTGATTAGAATTAAAAAATTGCACTCCCCACTCTCTCGATATTACCTGCCTGAACCGCAGGAGGCAGCCAGATTTATATCTAGCCTTCAGCTGTAATGTTTTCCAATTTAGTGCAGTCACCACAAAAAGAGCCCGTGCAAAGCCACAGCGACACGCGCTTTTCGGAGAAGAGGGCAGAGAAAAGCACACAAGATTTTTAAAAAGACCATGTTAATAACTTAATCACAGCCTGATCACGGCAAACCTTTCGTCTACTGACCTCAGTGTCTAAACTTCACAGCTACAGAGTACACAAGGATTAAACGTGGCCTTTTCTTTTATTTGAGCCATATCGGTTTAATTAGATTCTTAGTCCGAGAAGAGACAAAGTTCAGTCTGTCATATGTTGGTACTTCAGTAGCTGTCGTATTCAGATGTCATACTCGTGTCTTTCTCAGAGGCATGCTATGTCACATCTCAAACACCCCACCCTCCTCATGCAATTAATCCACTCATTCAGGCACCTGTCATTTTCTACTAACTGAATTCTGCTCTTGTTATTCCAGCTATTTAAGTTTGTGACCATGCATGCATGCTTAACAGCGCTAATGTGCATGTATAATTGTCTCTAAAGGAATGGCCATATCGACGAGGTGTATGGCGCAGGGCTTTGGGGCAGCTGTTCAAACCTCCTTGAGCTTGCCATCAATTAGAACACAGTCCCGAACAGCGTTACCATTTAAGCTTCACCTTCAAACTAAACTACGAGCTATCAATCAATATATATTACAAAATCCTCTCTTTAGGCACACTAACGTATGTATTTTGCTGACATTATGCACTGCTTGGAAGTTACTGGAGCTATTTGGGATTAAGTACTTTTCCCAAGGGCACCTTGTAGATTTCATTTGGGATTAAGAACCAAAGTAAAAGACTTGTTAGACGAAAAAGAGCAAGGATACAACCCACCTAACATCAGGTCACACATCTCCACCCTTCCAGCAGCTTCCCCCACCACCAGCTATTAGCACTCTGCCAGTTAATCGCAAGCGCAGTATTGCAGTGTGGAGCAAGTGTAGTGTTCGACTCAGGCACTTTGTCAAAGTCACCCTCTGCTATGGCCCAGGCGTGTGCTGCAAATGGGACTAATTAGTAACTTACAAAGACAGAGGCACAGTGCTCATCCCACAATACTCAGCAACAGGTTGGTGTCTAAAAGCTAGTCTCTCAGCGCCACAGTGTATTCCATAAGATACATGATATTGACAATGTGTTAAAAACTGATAAGTAACACAAACAATGTGGTTCCTTTCAGTCAGGTGAGCAGAATATTTTACACCTGGATGTCATCCAGGGGTAAAAATGAAAGAACTAAACCAGAATTACTGGAAGATGATCAAAGAAATACATCCCGTCTCAAGGAAAGATTGTTGTTGTGTTCCTAACATTACTAAGTTTGCTTACTTTGTGACGCACTTCTTGCTGCTATACGGTTACACTACAAAGAAGTGGCCACTTTTAAGCAAAGTACCTCTCAGTTTAACAGATTATTTTCTCAGCAAGCAAATTATTTTTGACGACAATTCTAGAACAAAATGTGTATTTCTTGTTTAAAGTTTTTGACAACTATCAATTGTCTAGTACTTTTTTTTTGTGAAGATCACACAATTTGGTCCTCCAACACAAACACTAATTACGCTATCAATTTCGTGGCTGACTGCCTTTTAGGCCCACAGTTGATGCATGTCCTCCTAACTTTCATTAAAGTGGGAGTTTAATGTTTGCCAGCAGCCATTGTTGCAACAAGTGTTGTCACAAAAACAAAACGCAACAAAAAAAAACTACAAAAAAATAAAGTAAAAAAAAAGTTTCTGTTTGTGGCACAACTACGGATGATTTATAAGGAAAGTGAACTTTGTGTTTGCTGTGACTGTAATCTGCTGCTCATACTCACATGGTCATACCAGAACAAGTGATGATGTGGCAGCGAAACCTCTGATTACACTGAACTTATCAAGGTGGTTTGGGTTTTTTTCAGTATAAGATTCTTTATTGTAAAAATACAGAAATAAATGTATCTTAAAAACCATTTGGGGAATGTTTTTAATACAGCTCTTAAAAACGTTTCTGTACATGAATACCCAGTGATCTTCTATTACAACACAGACTGCAGTCAACTGCTTACTAAGACAGTCGCATGGCAACAACGCATTGCATTTAGTAAAAACAACCTGATGAAGTTGAACTGAGAATCTGAATTGGGAAGAAAGCCGATTAAGGTGAATTTGAACGTGGGACGAGACACAGAGCATTTCAGAAATTGCTGATCTCTAGGGTTTACAGAGAATGGTCATAAAAAGAGAAAATATCCAATGCTAGCTAGTTATCTGGGAGAAAATCCCTCACTGATGCTATGCTCAGGGCAGGATGGCCAGAAGGTTGATTCTGTTTACCTGGACAGCGTTTTCAATGGGACGTTTCTCCCACTGAAAACACTACGTCCAGGCGAACAGAAATAACCTGATAGGAAGGCAACAATAACTCAAATAAAAGTAAGTAAGTGAAATTTTATTTGTATAGCACCTTTCAAGACAAAAATCACAAAGTGCTTCACAGAAAAGCTAAAACATAAAAACATAAATCAAACAAAAGCAAGTTTAAAAAGATGGTTTTTAGCTGTTTTTTAAATGAAACCACTGAGTCCACAGATCTCAGGCTCAAAGGAAGGGAGTTCCAGAGTCTGGGGGCCACAGTTACAAACGCTCTATCGCCTTGACCACTTCTTCAAACTAAAATATGCAGAAGAGCATCTCTGAATGCACAAAACATTAAGCTTCTCAGCCGACTGGCTTCGGCAGCAGAAGACCACACCAGGTGCCACACTTGTAACATAATGACATGAAACTGAGGGTACAATTTGCACAAGCTCACCAACATTGTGGGATCAAAATTTGCTGTAAATAACACATGGATTCAAAACATGGATTCATCTTGCTTTTCATTGCATTTGCAGTGGTGGATATCTAACTGTGGGATATTTTCTGGGCACACACCTTAGTGTGTATTTTTTGAATGTCGTAGCCTACCTCTGTATAATTGCTGACCATGTCAATCTCTTTAAGACCCAAGCGTACTCACCTTGTGTGCTATCCTACTGCTTCCAGTAGAGGAGCACACCATGAGACAAAGCTCAAATCATCTCAAACTGGTTTTCCCAAACATGACAGTGATTTCACAGTATTCAGATGGCGTCCACGGTCACTAGATGTCAATAACATGAAGCATTAAGGGAGTTCTGAAGGCAAAAAGGGGTCTAACACACCCTTCCGTCAAAGTGTACCTAAAGTGATTGGCAAGTGTAAAAAATGAATGGGAAACGGACTGGTTCTTATACAGTGCTTTTCTACCCTACTTGAGCACTCAAAGCACTTTATAAAACATGTTTCATTCAACCATTCACACACACTCATACAAGCACTTTTTGATACTGTTCTGTCCACTGAGATAAATGCACCGAAATCACTGTCTTGCTCAAGGGTACTCTGGGGTGCAGACTGAAGCAACCAGGGATCAAACCACTAACCTTGTCATTCCTAGATGACCTGCTCCTAGGCTCCTCTTTTATTCACACTGCTTTTATTCACTGTGGTGCTGGCTTCTCAATAAAGTATGCAGATTACATAACCTTAATTCTACTGACTGGGGTACCTACAGACTATAAGGGAATACTTTTTCTCACAGGTAGTTTATTCTGTTATTCCAATTTTTCATGAATTTTTAAATTAACTTCAACTAATGCTACTTTTTTACTCTACCTAATACCTTGGGATCCCTCAGAACTCTAAAATATTGATGTTCAAAGGGAGCTAGGGACCCACCAAGTGTTAAACACCATCGTGTGCTTATGTCTATGATACGTGGTGATAAAACTAATGATGTTGTAAGCAAAAAATAGGTCAACATGTTGCTATAATTGTTTCTCGTGCTAGTTCTAGCTTCAGCTCCACAGGAATCCCATTCTGGAGTCCTTATATGTTAAATATGTTGTTAGTGAGCTTTAAATATGGACTTATCTCTGGTTAACATCAGAGTCAACTGTAGAGGATCACAGTCCACAGGTTTTTATAACCCAGTAAGGCTTCTGAAATATCAACCTTGTGTTTTAAAGAATCCACTTACCTTAAAGAAAATCATCAGTCAAGGCTGTGAAAGTATGGGATCTGGACACTGAGCTTAGATTAAAAAAAGGGGAAAATAAACATGATATGGGAATAATGAGGGCTTTATGGGGCAGGCACACTGTCTGAACATCACTTGTGTGCTCTCACTTTAATTGGCATAGGCCTTACGAAGTCTCATTCAAGAGTCATTGATGTGTACAAGTCTTCTTGCGAACTTTGTCAAAGATCGTTGAACAGCCACAGGCAAAGTGGTCAAATTTTCATCAGTTCTGTGCCAGCTTTAAATATTACTGCAGTACATGATAAATCAATCTACTTTTCACAAGTTCTTTACGAACAAGAAGTCAGACAAGTCACTTTATGTAAAACAGATTTTTTTTGACGGATAAGAGCAATCGAGGAGATAAATGCAGAAATTTATGCAGCGATAAATCAAAGGGAACCCACAAATGCACACAATAAATACAACGTGGTAAATAGCTTGTAGAGTTTTGAAAGCTGATGACACAGCAGGATTGTTTTTTACAGTAAACTAGCTGAGCATTTTTTTAGCAGCATGAATTTTTATTTCCCCAAGATAGTTCTTCTTGAAAGGTAGCTAAATGAAGATGAAGATGAAGGTAGTCAACTGAGCACTTCCTAATATTTCTCTCCATTACAGTTGTGTGTTTGCACTCTTTCAGGGAGGAAGATAGGGGGGGGGGGGAGGGGGGGGGGCAAGAAAGTGTAATAAACCAACAGAGACTTCTAGACACCAACAATGCTGCTATGAAAGAGTGCAGGATTTCCCCCTTGACACACAGGTTACAGTTTTTAAGTCATCTTTTTCCACTCTGCTGTTATTAAGGTTACCCCTGTCAAACAAGAGAACATGTCTTCATGCTTCCCTGCATCCAGTCCCACATGGAGTCACACCTCTCTGAGGGCCATCCACGCTATTCCATTCTGACACCAATATTGCATCTCATAACCGTGAGATCCAATCACCTTCTGCGGGAATGAAAAGAGAGCCAAGTATAATCAGTCGTGGTCAGACAGAGATGGGCAGCAGAAAGGCAAGGTGCTGGCAGGGGCCCAAGGGCTGTATCTGGCTGCACATTTTGGTGTATGTGCTTATGTGTGTGTATGCTTGTTTGACAGCTTAATAAACCAGCCATTGTCCTACAGAAAGAGTACCAACCTGGGATTTATCTGTGTGCTTTCTGTTCTTTAAGTTTTATGCTTAAAGCTGCAATAAGCAACTTTTCATGCTTAAACCTAAAAATCACTTGGCAGGTACTTGTGAATATAGCTTTCTTCTTTATTTATGTTTTCCTAACAGCAGTTTGGAGTTCAGAGTCAGACAACTTCACAGTTCAGATGTTTTAGTGAAAAAGCTTTAAAAACCTGCAATACGAATGCACACAGAAAGCCAGTGTCAGCAAGTAGCTGAGCAACACTGGCATTAGCCTTGGCATTTTTGTCAAGAGTTAGAGGACATAAAACGGAGGTAAGTCACAGATGAATACTGGACTTAAATTGACCATTAATATGAAATCACTATGAATTAAGCTTGGACTATTACTCTGCTCGAGAGACCACAGCTACAGATTTTCTGGGGAATTTATTAGCTACAGGTTTTATGCATAATAGTTGTTAATCAATATTTATGTAATTCATTTGTTTCAGTTGTTGGTTTAAAATGTTACAGAGTTAAGGATCACTTGGTCCACAGGCAGGTTTAACGTTTCTAGTAAGGGTGTTTTATTTCAAGTTTCTTGCTAGCCAAAATTAGCATACCATTCAATGTTACAATCATTTAAAGATGCAGCATGCTAACAAAGCTAGCTAGGCAAGGTTTTATTGTAACATCTGGCTTTAAAAAAAGAGTTGTGAAGACATATTAGCTACATCAATCTTCTTAAATCAGATATAAAAGAAGGTGATATTTAATGTAGGCTTTATGATTATTCAAGAAACAATAATCAGTGCTGCCAGTATGGTGTACCAGTGGTTAGTGCAGCTTCTATTTTCAAACTATCAGCTGACTGAGTTTGCATGTTGTCCCATTTTCTTGCACTTGTTCTCTTCATGTACCCTGACTTTCTCCTACAGTGCAAAGACCTGTACGTTAGGTTAATTGGTGATTATAAATCGGCTATAGGTGTAAACGTAAGCATGCATCCCCTCCCCCGTAACCCTAAATTCTGTAAGAACATGGATAGATTGGCAATAATCAATATTCATTTTAGATTGATTTAACTTACATTTTTATTCTTATAGCTTTACATGCTTCTTTGAGCCAGAAATCATAACTAAACTTATTTTTGGCAACGTGTCAATGAAACTGAATGAGACAATGAGGTTGTTGCAATTCATCAAAACATTTTTAATGTTGAGACTATACCTGAGGGATTACTTACACTGTGTTACCTACTTTAAAGTGCCTATTAAAATTGAAAGCTGTGCCGCTCACTACTGAATTTGAACTATTGCATTCAAAACACACAGCATATTCATTTATTTATGGATGCCACCAGTAAGGAACTAAGTAAATACTTAAATATATATTCAAGAAGTTCTTAAAAAAACTCATCTAGAGGGAAGGTGATCACAGCATTTTAACAGATTAATTAGCTCACAGACGTTTTAGCTTCTAAGCAACATGAGAAAATCCACTTATAATTGAAGATTCGCAGCTTCAGAGTAGTCCCAGAGAAACTGCTGGAGCTTAGAGTATCAATGAGAGACTTTTTCTTTTTCCTTTTTTCATTTGGAGTGTATAAAACATGTAAATGTTCACCCGAAAACATGGTAACATGGAAATATTCTCTAATGAAAGCTTCAGCAGGAGGCTTCATTAGTTGAAGGTCTCCAGAAAGTGAAAAACAACATGGATATTCTGCGATACTGTGCAGGCTTCACAGCTAAATGTGCTGATGAATTTTGATGCACCCAACATATTTTCCTCCAAAGACATCACATCAATAATGCCAACACAGTGTGAAGTTATTTCCTTTTTGCGATATGCATTCGTTTTTTCTGGAGCGTTCCATTTTCTTCCGGTGGTTAGGTTTATTGAATGTTTACAGTGAACCTTACAGGTCACAGCGGAGTTTGTTTTGTTGAGCATCCCTCTTATTTCTGTGTCTGACAGAGTGTGAAAAATAAGTGACAGAAATCTCTGCATTGCAGTGGCTCTCAGCAGTTCATGAATTAGAACTACATTCATAAAATTGTAGCATGTGTGTATGTGTTGCTCTTGAAGCAGAGGATGAGGCCTGTATTACTGGATGGCCCATATTTTCCTGTTTTCTTGCAAGAGTGCTTTGCATGAAGTAGCTGAGCCTCGGCAGGGCAGTGGCTAATGAGCCAGCGATGAAGATGTAGCGAGGGCTGCCGCTGCACTTTCCCAGGATAAAATGCCCCACAAGTCACCATACTATCTCACATCGTATGGTTCAAGCTACTTTATCCATTTCCTCCGAATTTTTAAATGGTTTCTTTTTATTTTGAGTGCTGTTACTTTTATTATAACAAGTGGCAAAACTTGCAAACATGCATCTAGGTGCTAAAATCAGGTGTATATATCCTTCAACACTCATTTTCTTTATATATATGAAAAGTGAAATTCAGGAGAAATAACACACACCGTTATACAACACACTCTGGGGTTTTAATGCTTCACATAACAGACAACTTGGAAAAGAACAAATTTTAAATTGTATCTGTTAGGTTTTGTATTGTTGATTGTCATTTATGCTTAGAAATATTTAACCATAGATGCTTAGAGGTGTATAATCAATTGTGTAGTGATAAGTTGTGTGATCTTTAACAGGCTACAGAGGCTTGGTGTGCATTCCACACCTACATCCTGGGAGCATGAGAGAGGTCATACCTTCTCTTATTGTTTTATGGTAGGATTAACGTAGTTACGTCTGTTTTAGTCTAAGTGCTTTTTGTGTATAAATGAACTGCTGGACGTCCTTACTGTGTTATCTAGGATGAGGGGGGGTCTACCCTCTTCCTGACCAAGGATGTTTGCTTGTGTACCCCCCCCCCCCACACACACACACACACACACACACACACACAGGCAAGGTACTCTTTGTGTGTATGTAGACGTCACATGTTAATGAACCTATGCATATTCATGTAACCTCAATAAAAGGACAGTGGTACGGGAGAACGGACGAGAGCAACTGGGGTCAAGTGGAGGAACGGCACTCTGTCCGGTCTCTCCCGTGCACGAGTAACATGAAGAACTTTGCCTATTTGTGTCTTGCTTAGCAGTGTAATTATATTGTCTTCAACGTTCCAGCGGATGGGTTCAAGCTACAAACCTATCATTAATTGGTCCTTCGATGCCGGAGCCCTGGAATCGCATTCACCGAGGGGAGGAGAGGCACGCTGAAAGACTGACGTCAGCCAGGAAGTTCCTGTGGATTCGCGGTCTGTCTTTTCTCCTCGATGAATGACGGTCGGCGGGATTCGGGCTGATATTACACTCTAAGCAACGGCAAGTAAGTTTAAAGAGGCCGACTCTATAACCGTGTCGTTGTGCAGTCTCCGCCACTGTGTGAGGCGTTGAGAAGTTCGCTGCTTTGTGGAGCGATAACTGGGTTTGTGTCCCGAAAAAGAGGTTTTGGTTAAATCGCCCAAGGGTCCCAAGCGTCTGGTGAGTGTCCGGTTTTGAAATCGCCCTGGGTGTGTGTCCCGAGCGTCCCTTCATTGGGTTTTGTCGCGCGAGTGGGTGAGCGTCCCACGACTGGGTCAGGGTCCCGAGCGGTCCGGTGTGAGTCCGGATTAGGCCTATTTTGTGTTGTTTTCGTTGTTGTCGTCGTCGCTGTTGTTGTTGTTGTGTGGGTGTGTGCGGAGCAGAACATGTGGTCTGTGACACCGACTGTTGTTGTTATCATGGGTTTCTAAGCAACCAAGAGTGAGTCGGAGGGAGACAGACGTTTGTGCTGGACTTTGCTCCTGGCAGCACAAAGTATTTATGTAATAAAGAGAGAGAGAGCGACGGCTCCACAGCTGCGCGGGTTCACGCGAGCGCGGTCACGCGGGTTTCACGCGGACCTGAGCCGTGCGGTTAATCGCAGGCTTATAAATGGAAGAGATTCAAATGTTAGAAGTTTTCAGAAAACACACCAGCCTTGAAGAGCGTGTGGAGAAGGCCAGCCCACATCAGCAGCTATGCTCTGGTGGGTGGCTGTCCCCCCACCCCTTGCTGACACAAAATGTGCAGTTTTCCTGCACCTTGACTCGTGTGTGTAGCATCAGCATCATGTTTTTGTTTATTTGTTTTGTTGGGTTAATAATAATTAAATAAACTGGTGATCATATTTATGGATCACCATGGCACATATCATCAGTCATGTGATTTATTTACGCAGATCACAAAGTGAGTGTGAATGTGTCTGACATCACAGTGTTTTTGTGCACTGTGCAAAAGTAATTGCCTTTGATTGTGAGTGACAGCGGTGATTTTGCAGGTCGCCAGCTATTGTAAAAAAAAAAAAAAAAAAAAGAGTGAATAAGAGGGAGAATTTATATTGTAGGAAAAAAAATAATCATAGGAAAAAGGTTTTGTGTTGATCAACCAAAAAAAACAACTATAATTTCATTTTCTGCTTTTAAGAAAGGATTGTTCACACAAACACAGAGAGAGAGAGAGAGAGAGATGTGTGTTGATTAAGCAGCGATGATAATAATGAACATGTCTTAGTTTGTCACTTTCAGGTGAAAAGCAGACCTGAATCAATTTTCCACATGCAGCGGTCGGAAGAAAGTCATAGTTTAACATCATTGGAAACATTCAGGCCAAGTTTCTGGCTGACTTATTTACAGCGCCATGTGTCTCTCAACCTCACAAGCAAGTGCTCACTCCTCCCTGAAGAATGCAGCTCCAAAGAGCAATAACATGGCAGATAAAGAGACAGCAGCAAGTCCTGAGCAAAGAGTCCCAGCAAAGCAGCAGCAATGTGGACAGACAGCATCAAAGAAGAAGAGCAAACCCATCATCCTGACTGATCGGATGAATGGCACTGTGTCTACAACAAGCTGAAACTTCACTGTGCATGTGAAGAAAACGTTTGAGGAGAACTGAACAGTTGGAGTTTGACATTTGCCACCTGTGGAGTAAAATGGCAAGAAGAGACAGTGGAACACAGGACAAAGCTGAAGGATAACTGCCGGCTGTGGACTGTTAAAGTGGGAGAGGACAACAGAGTGAGATGACAATAGAGTGAGAGTGGTGAGAACACAAATTTTGTTATTTAATGTGGGAAATTAAAATTTGGGGTAAAAAAAAAAAACCTGGGAAAAGAAAACTGACTGCTTAAGTTGGAAAATTGAGACGGAGTCTGAAACATTGCGAAAATAGAAACATATACAAAATCACACACACACAAGCAGAACATGCATTAACCCTACTAACAATTCCAAACACAAAATGACTCATGAAGACTCATAGCACATTAGTTAAGAAATGATTAAATAATAGCAGAGAAATGTGTAGGAAAGGCAGCTTTAAGAACATGCTCTGCTGGAGATGCAGCTCCACAGACATGCATTAGACCTGCCTAATAACACAAACACATGTAATGAAAATTAGCTTGTTATCTTTCATCAGTGTTAAAATAGTGTCAATTTAGCAGACACTTGTTATCAAATGCTGAATTTATCCTAAAGAAAAAAATTGACTCTCTAGGTTGCAGGACAACAATTTAACTTTTGTGGGAAAAAAGATTCTGGTTTGACCAACCAGTGATCAGACAATAAATTTAGTTGTTGATATAGTAAATTGGGAGAAGCTTCCTGCTTGATTGAGGCAGCATAAGTAATTTACTGTATGAGGGAAATTGTCTTTTGTGATACTATTTTGAACATGCATTTTTGTCGTCCTGTCATCCTAGTGGGTTAATAGCTGATATGCAAATTAGTTGATCGTTCTTAGATTAATGACAGGTGATTGAATTCTAGCACGAGTGAATGAGATGTGTTGGAGTTTGTTGTGTGTTGAGTGGAGACTCTAAAACACTGAGTTTCCTGCTTTGATGTGCGAGTGAATCCTGTATTTAGATACACAACTCTGAATACGTCAGAACAAACGTCTTTTGTGAAGTGCATGACAGCATGTCACATGTTTTATGATGAAGGGAAAAGGAAAATTGAATAAAATAGATCTGTGACCTAAATGAGTGAAGAGCACAGACCTGGTAATTAAACTCATAGCTAATAAGACATTAGGGTTATGTTGTGTGTTGTGCAGCTGATGGTTGGTTTGGAGTGAATCTAGCTGATGATTTTTCTTTTGTTGTGAAGTTGAGCCTGCCGATTAGTATGATGGTATGATAAACCATGCTAATGGTATGATTTACCCTCCTGAGATGAGGAGTTTGTGTCATGACTTAACAAGGCCTTTTTATTTTGATACTTTCACAGTGCACTGAACGTTTTGTTTGATAATCTCTGTTCTTTAAGCAGATCTGCACGTCGGGAATTAAAAGCGCTACACGTCGTCGAGAAAATTGTGCCAAGTGAGTTCTCCACATTTAAATGGGTTCTGGAGAAAGCCACTTATTGGGACAATTATTAAATGACAGTCCCAGTCCAAAAGGATTCAGCGATGTAATCCAAGAGTGGAAACTAAATGCGACGATAGGTTCCACTATCAGCAAAGAAAGAAAGAATGAATGCATGAATGAGTGAGTGAAAGGAAAACAAAACTGACTGACTGGTAAAAGCTGACAAAAGCTGACAAGACTTTACTGATGTAACACGACTGTGTGAAGTTGACCCCCGCCTGGCAGGGGTGCAGATGAGTCTGTGTGTGCTTCCCTTTACAGGAGCAGAAAGATGACAGCAACACTCGAGGTTGCGTGATGATTTAACATTTTAAATGCCATTTTCTGTGTCTGTGAATTTACTATGTGTGTGTCATTCACTAGCTTGTGTGCTCACAGAGATAACTGTGACAAAGTATGCATACGCCTGCGCAAGCGCTAACATTTGCATTTTCGTTTTTACAGCATTACGGTTCTTCATGTGTTTGATCATGTGATTTATAGGAATACTGGCTAATGTTTCTCTACTACAAGATTTCTGGGTTTATGTGTGAAGAAAACTGTAGTTACAGGCTATATGTTGATGGAGAAATTAATATAGTTTGAGACATACTGTGATGAGACCAGTGTTACTTTTTCCACAGCGAGTGTTAACTTTATGGTGTTTTATGGCACCTCTGGAATGTGGATGGCCGACGCCTGCCCACCAGGATAGTCAATGTGTATTGCTAATGTTTGTTTTTCTGAGACTGTGTTTAGAAGATTCAGCTGAAGCGGACAAGTGACATGAGTAAAACAAATAAGAGATTACGGTATTTATGGAATAGTTTATTATGGGCTCATTTGCTGGCCACTTTTGAACCCATAATAATAATAATATATGAGTGGAGTGACTTTGCTTAAGAGAAGTCACTGATTACATTAATGTTAACAGAGTACATGGGATAATCCATGTCTGAGGTGAATTAGGGTAATAGTTGTAGTTACTGATTTGAGAAAACCTGCACATGACACTTGTCTTGCTGATGTTGAATGCTTATTACTCTTATGATACAATTGTTTACAGGTATGAAGTTTGATTTCACTTCCAGATTTTGCTTTCCAGGCCATGATGGTGTGTATGCAGGCTCCTGGGAGAGCCAGGTGTTAAGCAAACTTAATATGCAAGACACACTAACATCTTTTATTGCAGGGTTACGGAGCTACTCCGGAGGAGATGCCCTGATGTTGCCTGGGACATGATCTAGCTAATCTTTTTCTTTAAGACAGGGATCCAGGTTTGGTGAGTTGACGCATGGGAATGTCCATGCGTCAAGAGGTGGAGTGCAAGGATTAACATTAAACAATGTTTACTATTATTGTTGCAGTGATTTGTGTGATTAGCCGTTTATTTACAAGTATTAAACCTATGCAAGTGGTGCATCCATGTTCAGATGAGGCTTTGATGGCCTATAAGTGAAGTTCACTGAACTAAAGAATGTGGTTTGATGATTGTTGACATGCTCTCCACATAGAAGTCTTTCTGAAATACAGGTGCAGCAGTGAGAAGCGAGAAACATTCCAGGCATAGCCCAGGCAGTGGTTGAGGTCAAAGGTCAAGCTGGTTGGGGCCCATCATGAGATCAGACCTTGGAGCCACAGCAAGGACCATGAAACTGCCTGCAAAATAGAGGAGAGGATCGTCCACAAGATGGGAGCTGAGGCCAGGAGAGAGGCTTCAGGAGGATCAGAGATCATCTTCAGCACAGCAGACATCACACAGAGAGCTGTGCTACTGAGCTTCCAGGAGATTTTAAATAAAATGAAAGATTCAATATTGACGCTGAGGAAGACAACTAAGGTGTACGACGTGCTCTGCCTTAAACCTTCAGCAGCGTTGGAACATGAAAACTCGTGGGATGAGGGGAGCGTGCCAAGCTCCATCGACAGCGCAGAAGGAGTTCGAGGATGACATCATGATTCTGTGAAAGCACAGGAACCAGAAGCTATGGTGGTGATGACAGCAGTTTCCTATGTGCATACGATGACACTCTGAAGGCTGCTGGGATCATAACAGCAGTAAGACAACGGAACCCTGCACCCTTTCCACAGAGGTGTTTCTCTGCAGAGCGTGGACAATTAAGGAGTCATAAATATCCCCCTCACAGGACGAAGGCTTGAATGAGGTGATGGGGGTTGGTGGAGGCCATAAAACTAGAGTGCTGAGAGGTCTGCAGCTTTGGAAATAGCTGAGACCCATGTTGACAAACAACAACACTAACTGGTATGTTTGAATGTTTATTCTACATACATTTGGACTCTGGTCCTATGGACAATGAAACAACTGGAAGAGACATTATGACGCCCTGCAGAACTCAAACCACTCTGCAGAGAGACATGTGATTTGCACACCCGGAGGAAGCATCACCAAGCTGAGATGTTTTTGAAAATGTTACTTTCTTAGTTTCACTATTAAATTAACAATTTCTTTGGTTGCTCGTAAGATGCAGTTTGCCATGAGATGAGCTCAATGAATGGGATAACTGCTAATACATTTATTAAACTGTGTAACTTTTACAGTAATTTAGGGTGATTTGACATATGCTGAGTATAAAAATGTTTGCATTGAAACTGTCTGACATGAGGTATTCTATGACTGGGAACTTTTCAAGCATAAAGGTCAAAAAGGGGGGAATGTTAGGTTTTGTATTGTTGATTGTCATTTATGCTTAGAAATATTTAACCATAGATGCTTAGAGGTGTATAATCAATTGTGTAGTGATAAGTTGTGTGATCTTTAACAGGCTACAGAGGCTTGGTGTGCATTCCACACCTACATCCTGGGAGCATGAGAGAGGTCATACCTTCTCTTATTGTTTTATGGTAGGATTAACGTAGTTACGTCTGTTTTAGTCTAAGTGCTTTTTGTGTATAAATGAACTGCTGGACTTCCTTACTGTGTTATCTAGGATGAGGGGGGGGTCTACCCTCTTCCTGACCAAGGATGTTTGCTTGTGTGCTTTTATGACCCTTTGATCAGCAGTACCCCCCCCCCCCCCCCCCCCACACACACACACACACACACACACACACACACACACAGGCAAGGTACTCTTTGTGTGTATGTAGACGTCACATGTTAATGAACCTATGCATATTCATATAACCTCAATAAAAGGACAGTGGTACGGGAGAACGGACGAGAGCAACTGGGGTCAAGTGGAGGAACGGCACTCTGTCCGGTCTCTCCCGTGCACGAGTAACATGAAGAACTTTGCCTATTTGTGTCTTGCTTAGCAGTGTAATTATATTGTCTTCAACGTTCCAGCGGATGGGTTCAAGCTACAAACCTATCAGTATCTTTAGGCACTTTGTTACCAGCAAGCCTGTCGCAAAAACACATAATTTGTTCTCATTTCTCAGGTTGAATCTACAAAAAAATGCCTTGACGGGCTAAAAAACAACATTTTTGCACCAACACGCTATTTCCAAAGAGCTATTAGCTAAAAACTTGGCATATCTCGGCATGGAGTGAAATTCTCATTAAACAATTTGCGGAAACTGGACTAGTGGAGTACCAAAAAAGTGGCACACCTAAAAAACTATTTACAGCAGATAAACAGTATAAACTGGATCTCATGTCCTTAGAAATTGGGAACAAAAAGAAGCAAAGACTTGAGAGATACATCTGACCCTTTGATTGATCCACCTACTTACTCATCAGAAATGGTCTCAGTGGAAAGGTGACTGTCAAGAACTGGACTGAAAATCAGTGGTAACGGGTCTTTGGAGTTATGAATTCAATTTTTCAGTTCACCTTTTTCCAAATATATACAGATCAGGTCAGGAGAGCGAGTGTACAACAGTCAGTGTCTATAGCCATCATAGTAGATGCTCTTTTATGGTTTGGGGCTGCAGTTCAGCCAGTGGTGTTAGGAGATCTTGCCAAAACTGATTAAATCATGAATACAGAAAGGTATCATCGGGTATGGTATTACATATAATACTGTATTACTGTGACATAATACCATCTGGAAAGCATTTAATCGACAACAGCTTCATTTTTCAGACTAGCAATGACAATATCAGCGCAGTAAACGTGTACTGATAATGGAACACGATTAGTTATGGACTGGTCTCCCCAGAGCCTGGACGTCAACATTACTAAAGAAATATGAGATCATCTGTACGGAGAACTGAACAAAAGGCAGCCAACATTAAAAGAAGAGCTCTGAATGTCCTTCAAGAAGCCTGGAGCACTATTCCTAAAAACTACCTAAAGAAACTACAAGTAAACTAAAAGAGTGCAGACTGTGCTGAAGCTCATCAGAGTTGTATAAACTCTGTTTGTGCCTTATATACTGTTTGTTTTATATTTGCACTTCAATAAACCCATTTAACACTTCTCTGGCAAAATATGAAACAAAATGAAGGGTGTCTCAACATTTAAGTATAGTAAAGTAAGTATAACAATAACTGCTACCTGCCATCTCTCCATACATGTTCTCTGCCCCTGTTTACTAATAATTACAAATATGTCCTGAAAGTTTATTTAAAGGTTTTTTTTTCAATAATTTATAAGGAGCAAACTTAGCAAATCACCACCAAAAGACACATTTGATGCTCTTGATTCTCATCAATTAGCTTTCAGTCAAATTTTCTTTAAAGAGAGACAAAGCTTTGGAAAAGCGAATGTTTCATGTGGGCAAAGTAGCCACTGTTTTGTGAAAATTACAAAAATAAGTGCATCCGATTTCGTGACAGAATCATTGTGCTTTACATAACACAGACTTTGAAAACTAAATTTAGATTTTAAAAGTACATTCATCAAGGAAAAACAAAAAAATGAGAAAGCAAAAAACAACAACACAATAAATAAATAAAAACTCACTTGAGGGTAAGGCTTCATTAGCCACTACAGCATAACACACATGAACACCAAATTCAGGTTTTGACAGGGAAGAAGAATGCATTAACTAAAAAAAGACAACACATCTCTGATTTTACATCATTAATTCTGATTAGGTTTTTAAATTGTCAGTCTTGACTCTGACAGCGTTGTAGGAGTTCAAAGCCACATGAGTGAAGTATTATTGTTGGTACAGAATTATTCATGGATAAATAAATAAAAACTGGAGTTGAATATAAAAATACATTTGGTTATCAGGTTTGTGTGGTTGTTGTTTGCTCACATTTGACTGACAGTGGCTGAGCTGTGTAGGCAAACAGCTCACCAACTCTTCCCTCACTTTTGATATAAATGCATTTAAAAACATGATGCATAGTGCATGACATTGCCTAGAGAAATATGAAAACAGTTTCAACTTTGACAGATTATTTTATACATTAAGAGAAAAAGCTTCATTAAATGATGCACAGTAGCAATATCTGTAAAACAAATGCAAACCAGCAGGATGAATTCACGGATTTTGTCTGTTCCTACCTGTCTTTGGCTCCACTGAGAAATACGGATGTCCATGTTCGATGCTGTAAACCACCCTGGCACTGTTCCCGTATGTTGGGTCATCTGCGTCTGTGGCTACCACTTGCACTACCATGGTTCCTGTGAGCAGACAGCCCTTCATTAGTTTCCAAGACGACATCAAGAAGCCAAGACAAACAGAGCTAAATGTGGAAACAGTCATCATATCAACAGCCCTGTGACCAACTCAGTTTGAAGGGAGTTGTGGGGGGTTGGTGGTAATGGTGGTGAGAGGGTCCTGATCTGACCGGCTCTTGCAAAACAACTGACACTCTTAATTATTTCCATAATTTGCAGGGATGCTGCAGCAAGATTAAAGTGTAACTCCAAGCCTGTAGAGATCATTCCAGTGCCATTTTTTTTCTCAGTGTGCCTGGTGCAGATCAGTTAGCAGCATCTTTCCTGGTAACTTCAATCTGTTCTAATTCATCAGCCAAATGGGGTCTGCAACCCATCTGTGCATGTTAAAGAGGCACTTCACCCCATCAAAAAAGACAAAGCTAAATTACTATTCACATCATCCCACAGCAATCCAAAAACTGCAACTTTTTTTTTTTGCTTTAGAAAGGAGTTTAAAGTCGTCCTGCAGCAATGTCATTGGAAGGCACTGTACCTCTCTGTGGTACTAATTAGGATTCAATGACACCTAGTACATTAAAGCATTTTACAACAATTTCTGGAGGATTTATGTCAAATTCCTATGCTCCATTCAAGACCGGTTGTGGACATAATGGACATGAAGTTGTTCTTAATATACTACTTTGCAGTCTGCCTAGAGGACACATGCGAGAGGTGACCTTGTTGCATGGTGGCTATCGCTATGTCAGCGCAGAAATTTCATGCCTGAGATTTAAAGCTCTGACATACAGTGAAATACAGAGAGATTAACCTGTAGCTGACAGGCTCAATCAGCATTATGTGAACCTGTTTGGCTAAGACTCGAATGTTGAGTAACAGATGCTTGTTTATCTGTAAATCCCCAGGTTTGAGCAAAGCAATTGCCAAAAGTTATACAAAAAATAAGTTACACTTCTCATTTGAAATTTGACTGACTTTGTACATCTGTGCTTAGGCCTACATGCTGCAGCATGCATATGCAATTTGTGATTATACTCCTGCACAATAACCCCACAATTTATTCACAGTCATGTGCAATATTTACGAGTTTTCTTGTTATTTTTTTATTGTTGTGAATCCTATTGCATTCACTTTGTGTAAAAACTGTAGCTAAAGTTTGATATGGGTAGAGAATCTTAACTCTGCGTGTTATAAAAGTTGCATTTTCTCACTGTGATTCTAAAAAAAACAACAAAAAACCTTACATTATCCAGTGGAGTTTTGCAGATAAAGTTATAAACACCCAGACATAAAGCCTCACTTTGTAACAGAGCCCAGAATTCGCCCTCCTCAAATCCCCAAACTTCCGTTCATCCTACAAGAAGGACATTTGTTTTCAAACTCAACTGTGAACTCTGCTGACAACTGACAACTGTTGTTTCTGCGTGCAGTACAGTATTGTCCTCTCCCACACTTCCTCTAAGGCAAACGAGAAGACATCGCACACGGCTCCTTGTGCACTTTTCTTTAAATGTGCCCACTGAACGAGGTTGATGTGACTTGAGCTGACAGCCGTGGCTCGGGAGGTAAAGCAGAAAAGTATCTGAAGATTTCTCAGAGAAAACATAATCAGCGACAATCAGTGCCAATCAATTTCAATAGGTCATTCATTATGGTATAAATGAACCCTGTTGTTCCAACTGGGCTCATTAAATGGGTGCAGGTTTGGGTTTTTTTTCAGGCAAAGTCATTTTATGCTGAAAAATTGATATCCATTTGATAATGGAGAGGAAAAGGCATTTAATAAATTGTGAAATGACCAAAAACAACCTTTACGGTTCAGGCTATTTTTCGCTGTTAGACTATACGTCAGTGTTGGTCTTAAAGCTGACGCCTACAGCAGTCTCACACTTGGCAGTGGTGAAATCATCAAGAATAGAAATTGTTAAAATAACCTTGAAAAAACACCGTTCTCCACAAGTGTAGCTTTTTTTCAGTTTGTCACATGAATGCTTGAATATTTCACTTTAATGGCTAGCTGAACATATCTGGCAAAGCCTGTATTGTAGCAAACAGAAAGTGCTGTCTTACAAGTTGGTGATATTTTACTTTGAAGCAAACATCCTAATAAAAATCTCACTTTCTAACATGAGATGTATTTTACAGGCTTTTACAGAATGAAGTGATCACGGAAATTGAAGATTAGAGTCCCCCATTCTGGCCATAAAGCTGAATTAACAGGCTCTGGCCCTGGATGTGAACAATATAACAGTAAAAAAAAAAAAAAAAGCTTGGTGAAGCTGGAGAAGTTATCACCAGGCTGGTTGTAGAAGGACACCTAGATTATATCATCACCTCTTAGTCATGACAGGTTATATTACAGGTAGTTTAAAACACCAAGGTCAAAGGATGACTGTATGAAAGAGAACTCAGGCAACGTCTGAATCTTTATTACAGGATGATAGTTAAAAACACTTCACAGAGGGTGTGGTGGACGCCGCCGTAAATTAACTTTCAATATGGACTCGCATGGAGCACTTTTAAAGTTTCCTCTTTTTTTCAGATGTTTTCCACAGCTTGTTTGCCCTGCGAGTCCTGTTCTAACAATATTGTCAGCATGAAAGGTAATATCATCTGGGTGAGCTGGATGTCAGAGAGAAAGAGAAAAAAAACTGATGAACACCCCAAAAATTTTAACAGATTCTTTCAGCTCCACCAGGCTGTCGTCTGCTACTCAATTTCCCCTGTCAGTGTCCTTTCAATATTTGTCCATCTTCATCGACGTGATGGATCAGATCTTCACCCTTGTTATTTATCCCCTGCAGCTGTGTACAAAACAAGTTTCCTAATCAATTCCGTATTCTCGGCGAGCAACTGTCATCTGCCAGTAATGAAAATAAATGCGGCGTGCTTAATCTGGAGCGGAGACCAATATTCTTCAGACACTTGCGTGTACAGGTTGCAAGCAACTGTCAAGTGCAATATCCACTTTCCGACTGCAAGCACACAATGCAAAGGTTTGACAGTGACCCAAAACGTGTGTTGGAACTTTTGCATTAGTACAAATGAAGGACCGTCTTAGGAATATAAATATACTTTTATTTAAAGCGAAAAGGTGAAAAAAACCCATCAGAAACAATTGTGCGATGTGGAAGTACATACAGGATATTAGAAGAATCAATATTAAAATGTTTCATTAAAGCCCAGTCGTTCTGCAATGCCTCCATGAGTACTCAAAGCTGCCGCAGTTGATTAAGTTGATTGTATTCATGCACATTCACACCTGCTCCCCACTGTTTCAGATGAGCAGGGACTATTGATTAGAGTTGAGTTCACATTTATTCCTAACTACAAAAGCAAAAATGAGTTACAAGACTTTAAAAGAAAGTTACCGAGTGCCTGCTGATTTCTATGCATGTTTTAACATTGTTAGGAAGCAAATACATTCCCTACATTCCCTCTACAGCTGTACTATCATAATATCCACCATATTTTCATTGTGTCCAGTTTTCATCACTGTTTTATTATATTTTACGAGACTGTGTTATATTCAGAGGTGTTTCTAATATTTTGCCTGCCTAATATGTGTTGCTGGAGAGAACAAAAAAAATAATGTGATACACTTCTTGGTTAAATAATTATCATAGTGTCGAATTTACACATTGTCACTGTCAAGTAAAAGTGAACATTAAGAGCTTTGTAAAAACAGTTATGACAGATATGCTGCATTGTAGTTAACAAAGATTAAGCGTGTGTACCTCAGTGAATATTTTTACCACGCAATTAAGCACTTCCACTTGCAGTGACAAAAAGAAGAAAGAAAAAAAATCAACTTTCCCTAAACCGCAGCACCTTTTTCATTTCAAGAATTAAAATGACTATTCCATCCATGATCTCTGCTCTCGTGAATTCGGCAGGAACTGTGACAGCTGGATATAGGACTGGTGAGTAGTAAATTCAAGAGCTGTGGCCTTGGGGTGACATTACATTCTCTATGCTTGTAATGAGCCCTCAAACGGCTCTTTTGGCCTTTCGCTGTGCAGCGGGAGAGAGCCAGGCCTCACGATTGTCACACCTCCAACTGTCCTCAAGCTCTCTTGTCTTTTATTTGACATCCCAGCCATGATTAAGACAAAAGCCCTGAGAGATCCTCAGGCCACAGGGTCACACTGTGCATGGACGAGCACTGCTTCTAATTACTTTAATTAATTAAATTCATGATTTCCTCTAAATTGAACCCATTCATCAAGGGTGCAAAGCTGTGACCATTAATGATTTAAAGACATCTATAAAGGAATTATTGAAGACAGGAGGTGCTTCGCCCTTTCCCGTTCTTTACTGCATTGATAATTGCTTTGAGCAGATATTTACAAAAGGGAGGCAAAGCATTATTCTCCTGTTGTTCTCGCAACTCGTGATGAAGACCTTTACAGGAACTGGCAGAGTAAATAAAGTGCTCGGGTGGAACGTGCAGTTCACCGATTCTGGTGTGAATACATCCTTCTAGTAAGTTGCTGTTATCACCGGTTGGGCACGAGACTCAAAGCCCTCGTACTCTAATCCTCTGGTTCCTTAAGCCTGTGCTCTGTACCCCCCCATTGACAGTCAGCTGTGTAATCCTTCGGAGATCTCTGTGCCTGTGCTGTAAGCAAAGCAGAGCCTCCCTTGGAACGGCTCCCGGTGCCACTGTATGCCTTCTGAAATTTCCATTTTGACTTTGAACACTCTGGAAATAGCCTTTGTTTTTTTTTTTTCTAATTTACATTTGCATGGCAACAAGCACGTTTGAAGCACTGAGGTGATCCTAACCAGCAATGAGTTTGCTCAGCTGTCTATGTACTGCTCGAGGTAAAAACTATAAAAATCTCCATCCACATATCAATCACATACAGCAAAGCATACGGGAAAGGGTTCTCGAACCAAGTGATAAATCCACAAAGTGCTATCACCAGAGCTCCCCACAGCTCCATGTTCCTGTTTAGCTTCTTTCAGCTCATTATTTTGCTTATCTGGCCCACAAGCTCACTGCTGTGCTTCATTCTCAGAGTTTTCATTGCATAATTTGTACACTGTGAACTTCCAAAAAGAGAAAAAAAGAAAAGAAAACACTCTAAAAACGACTGTGCACAAATGCTAGCACAAGCTGATAACAGACATAAAGCAGTATAGCAGTGTATAAGTATCCAATCATATCAGTGTAAAAAGTGCCCCTGAGTGGCCAAAAGCACAATTCATTGCAGATTTAATGAACCATCTAACCCCATGTTTTAACTGAAACATGTCCACTACATATTAAAAAACAATGCATTCAAACCCAGAGCTTTCTCGCCCACCTGCCTGCAGTTACAGCTTGCACAATAACACTCCTACTTACAGCCTTGACAGCGTTTCAGTGATGCTACCCAGTGTGTGATGCTCACTCTTTTTAATTATGTACAGAATTTCCTCAATTTTCTCTGGGAAAAAAGGTCACAAACCGCCACTCCATATTACCCTTTTGGTAGCAATGACACTAAAATGGGTTTATGGTGTTTTATTACAAATTTTGCATTTAATTTACTGACTGAAAAAAAGTTGATAGTCTTTGGCCAACACATTCTCAAGCAGGTTGTGTAGATTGTGTAATTAATTTGACATAAAATGACTTTTTACACTTTAGGCATAAAATCATGTCAAACTTTGTGTTTGTAATTTTTAATCAACTGAAAAGCTCAGGTCACCTTTTCAGTCATCTGACGCCCAGGTTCATTTCTGTCTCCATCCCAGCACTCACAGCTCACTTGTGATTAGACCACAGCTCCCAGCATGCCTTGGAGTGCCTTGGGAACCCCTAGGTGAAGCTGGAGGAAGTTAAGGGTGACTGTGCTGCTAAGCATGCCGTGTTGCCACAGTGAATTGCAAAAGTAATGGCTGGGCAGAAATGTATTCATCAGGATCAGATGTTTTTCAGAGAAATGTTCAGCAGGAAGGTACTGGGAGGTACTGGCTGCAATGAACTCTGAGTCCAATTTGTGGAAAAAATGCCTATGGCCTTCAAGCCTGATTCAGACCTTAAGTTTGCCCGAGTTAGCTTTCAAACATGAGTCACTCATCAACATTTCTAAGCCTAGAGGTCTGCTTTGGCATATGTGAATATGTGAATATCTGAAATAAAACAAGCTCTAAAAATATTCTAAATCCTAAATATCCCAAATATTAATTTTATTTATTGTTATTTATTTTATTGTTTTTTTTAATTTTAGGTCAGTATAAACCAGACATGCTCTAGACATTAGATATATGGAGGTCACTTTTTCTTACTGCATTCCTAACACACCTGCTAAGATGAATGGCCTCAGGATGTTGTTGCCACTCATTTGCATTTACTTGCATTTTGAACCTGAGCAGGACCTGTCTGAAACCTTGAAGGAAATCTTGACCACACAGCTTACAGACAGGGGCTGATATGATAGCACCCTCAAGGAGTGTTTTTTAAACAGATAAAAGGAATACCTGTTGCAATAAATGCTAATGTGATCAATAGAATATCAATTGAGTCCTTAGGAGAGGTATTATTGTGCAGTATAATGTTTTTACCTGTGCTTGCTTTAGATATACCAATGCTGGTCTGTTAATCTACAGACTACTGTAGTTGGTCAGCTGTCCTGTAGAAACACACTTTTTTTCAGATATCCTGTGGAGGTTACAGGAATTCTGGGGTATTCCCATGGGATTCAAGGGAGTCAATTCTCAATTACTATTCGACTTGTAAATGTACAGGACTGGAAAAAAGTCAGCACTCAAGAAGAAAAAGGTAATGGATCGGGAGTGGGGAGGGGGCTTGATAGTATGTGCAGCCTTTTTCTAGCTTTTAAAATCTTGTGCTTCTAGCATCACTAGTTATTAGTTGTATTTCAATAAAACCTGATCAGGACATTCCTAAATCCCAGAAGGATCGGTGATATCAGCAGTGGTTACTCTCTGATGCGTCACAAATCAGCAAAAATTGTCTTAATGTGCGACACAGATTAGTACAGAGATCCTTGGTTCCCAGAAGATTTATGCTGATGGATTGATGAGTCTTTTCATTTTTGGTTTTAATCAAAATGTTTTCACTGATTAATTAACATGATATCATGACTGTCAGGTTCTACATATAACCGTTTGTGATGAGTTGACTTTTTCTCTTGTGCAATCATCAAGTTAAAATTTTGTTTATGCTAAAACCTGCTGGTATTAGCGCTACATGATACCTATGGAATATATAAAAATAAAGGCAAGCTTTACTGAGTGGCCTAAGAGAAATGGTTTTAGTTTCTTAGTCTTCGTGCATCATCCTGCTTTTTGAAGCTTTAAAAAATGAACAGCGAGGCATGCATGACCTTATTCGTCAGGATCACAGCAGAAAAGGAGAAAGAAGCCAACAGACCAGTGCGCTGTGGCCAAGGTATTCCCAAATCAAGGTAATTTAACCTGGATCTCATTTGATGTGGAGCCCATGAGCAAGAAGGGCTTCATACTGGTTAAATTATATTCAGTATGATTAGTATGTAGTCAGTCTTACAAACTGAACATGCTGGACTCAAATTAATATTGCACACGTTCCAAATCCCCCCCTCCACCCACCCCTCACGACCTAAACACTGGGAGAGATGAAGACGAATTCAGTGAGGTGGAAAATTATCAAAGGCAGATGTTGGAGCAAGGACAAGTCAAAGAGAAAGCAAGAGTAAGAGAGAGAGACTTGAAGAGTGCGCGGAGAGGGGGGGAAATGACTTGTTTGGTTATGCCAGTGCAGGGACGAATAATAGTTCATCCAATATACAGGTTTTTCTTTTCCACATGATGTGAATTTTTCATAGACTCCACACAGGTGTACAGATAATTAGCTCTTGTGGGTCTTCATGGAGAACCGAAACTATCACACTGTTCACAAAGAAAAGCACTGTGTACTGCATTAATAGGTGACCACTTTTAACTTACTTTACAATTCTTACTTACAATGTTATATCACTTTTAACACTTTGGTTATTAACCTTCAATCGATTATGTGTAAAAGAACTAGAGTAACTTACCTAAGGGTGACATCTCCGGTACTCCTGCCAGGTATGGTCCATCAGGAAACTTGGGCTCATTGTCATTGATGTCCTGGACTTTGACCACAAATTCAGATCTGGGTTCCACAGGCAAATTGGTGAGTCGGTCTACAGCTTGAGCTTGAAGGGTGTAGTAAGCCTGAGCCTCTCGATCAAGCCGCTTTGTGGCATGGATGTCTCCCGTGTTCTCATCAATGGTGAAGATGGAGGTGGCACCCTCACCAGAGAGCACGTACTTCACCTTGCCATCTCCTTTGTCCACATCTGAGTGTAGCTGTCGAAAGGAAAAAGAACCGGAGTTTAAATGCAGCCACACCAGACTGTAAACGTTTGAGTGGTGATGCTGGACTGAAGAATGATGTGAGCGCTTCTGGTTTAAAGGATACATAAAATCTTGCATTAAATAATTATTAAACAAGTGAGGATGATGCTTCATTCTCCATTTTTAGCAAGATAATGCGAGTATTTTATTTCCCTAAAAAAGAAACATTCTTCTTTTAAGCTTTTCTAAAACTCCCTTGTTCTTGTGCCCTTTTACAAATGTCCCATTCCCCTTTCCATAGTTTCAAATGCAAACCACCTCCAGTAAATAGCAGTTAATAGCAGCAGGAGACACATTTGATCAAAGGGCAGCTAACACAGACAGTGATACAGTATTGCTTCTAATGTTCTCCTCGTTTGATCCTTTAAAGAGTAAAAATAGCCAGAATCACAACACAGCCACCGCCTTTAACCCTTTGTGCGAAGAGATTTTGTCAGATTACATCATGGCTTTAAAATCATCATTGTTCCAGTGCAGACTGACAGCTTGAAAAGTGGCTTGAAAGTTAATTGGTGGTTAACATGTAGTTAATGTGCAGCATGTCAATCACAATTTCATACTCATTACATTGTTTGGCACCAGGAACAGAAAAAGTGGAAATGTAGATAGCAGTTTTTTAATTTCGTTTTTTATTTATTTATTTAAATACAGCTGTGCAGTGAACACAGATAATAGGAGAGAACCAAACAGAGCTTAGGTTGCACTGAGGTTCAAACAGCGAGCGACATGAAAGCACAGTAAATCACTCCCAGTTCTTTAATGGTTTTAAATCAGTCTAAACATTCGTCTGTTTGCCTCTGGTCACTGCTTTTATTATCACATAAATCTGGGCTTACTGTCAAAGCTAATGATAACTTTAGCCACACAACATACAAATACTAATGATTTTCCTGTAGATTTGATACGCTGCCTTTAAATCCTAAAACAAATCTACTGGGTTTTCAGTTCCTCGGATGCTGCAAGTGTATGGAAACTCTTGTTTTTGTCCTTGTAGCCAACAACAGAACATATAGCTTGCTTTGCTTGTGGCCGAGACATCGCTAAAGTTAGAGTAAGAGAGGCAGGCTGCTGCTGGTCGTTTGGTATTTAAAAGGCTGAGTCTCTAAGCCACAAGTGAAGACTGGTTCTTGTCCCTTTTGACATCACAGAGCGCTCATTCAGAGACGCACTTTATAATATGTAGAGAAGGGAAATAAATATATACCGTGTACATTTTTAGACATGTCTGGGATTCTTAATTATGTTCAAAGAAAATTAAAAAGCGGAAATCACATAATATGCTCCTCTATTAGACTTTGCAAACAACAAATGCAGCTATAAAATGTCTTTAAAACATTCAGTATTTAATCCGTACAAATATTCACTGTCATGTTGCTACAAATATGTACAAACAGCGCAAGCAAACACATCATGTTTATTGGATAAACATTCAAATCAGATCAAAAGATCAAAACATGCACCATTTATGCATGAATTATGGTACCAAATCCCACCATGATTTGCATTCTGCTGCAAATAATGGAATGAAATGAAACGCTGCCTTTTACTGTAATGACAGTGTGACTTCCTAACTAATGTAATGGTCATTACAAACAAAACTAGCAATTTTCCATTAAAACCCCAGCAATAACAAGCTCATCTGACATCAAAAATGTACTACAGTGGTTACAAAATGTGTTCATTTAATGTGTGTTGAATCAATAAAACAACAATGATGCACCAAATGGATTCGTGTTTTTCACACATTTTCTGACCAAAAATCTGTCATTAGGGCTGAGATGAATGGCTCCACTGGAAACATTAATCATCTCATTTTTTTTTGCCAAAGACATATACAAAGCTCTCTAAACGTGGTTCACGAAACTGCACGGGGAATTGTGACGCTCCAATCGAATCCCTTTTTCTGTATGTCAGGTGAAGAGATGCCAGAATTCCAGTGCAAAAACAACAGCGTGTTAAAGTTATATGGAGTGAAATTAGGACTCAGGGTTTCCATTATGCACTTCTTTATATCTTTTTTCCTTTTTGACATAAAACAAAGACAGATGATTTTATAGACGTGACTGTTCTAACTGGAATTGGTGACGAGACATCTGGATGTTCAACCTTAGATCACGTTTGCAGGTTCCTCTTGTTGCCATTTAAAGCATACAAAGTGTGGCTTTAAGTTTATCCACTAGCAAAAAGGATTTGACAGGATTATGTCTTCTGAGGATAAATAGCAAGAGCTGAGGTCATGTACCAAGAGTCGTGCTGTCAGATCCGTCCTGTTTAATGATCATACAAACCATCCGTCTTTAAATCTAGTCGTGCACCAAACATTGAGGACGATACTTTTAAATCAAACCGTTGTTCACCTCACAGCATGTGGGCTAAAAGAAAGTTTGATTGGTGGAGTAGCTAGAATGGGTATTAATAGGACTTGTTGTGACGTTGCATAGACAGAATACTGTACACCTTTACAGAGAAGATAGACAAACTACATGTTTTATCAAGGTACCTTTGTAGTTACCGCGGCAACATTCTGCTTATGACAGCGTTTTAATCTCCGAAGAGCAAGTCGAGACTTTAAAGATGACTTAAAGACCCTTTCTCAAAGTACAACTCCAACAAAATATTCCTTAAACACTTCTGGAGAAAGAAATTCAAATTATCAGGACAAGTAACCAGTCCTGAAAAATCCCGTTTGAAGTTAGAGCTGCGTGATGGACATCCACTCCACATCCACACAGCACTGATGTGTGTTTTAGGGGAAGGCAGTAGTTAGTTGGAGTTTAGTAACGGGCAGACTGACCTTTTTTGCTATAAGTATTTAGGACAGTGGATATTTCTGCCTTTACTTCATCATCTTTGACATGACAGAACATCTGATTCTTGATATTCAGTGTTTAAAAGTGTATACGAAAAAGTTGTGGCAGTAATGAACGCACTTCAAGTCTCAACCTAAATCTTGAGAACAATAATATCAGCTACGTCTGGGTTTTGTCTGTCTGTGTTTTTGGTCCAGCTTCCTTTCTCTGCAAAAGACTGGAGACAAACAGCTTCTGAAAAGTATTAGGTACACAATGGCAATGATTGCAAGATAAACTGCTGCTTTAGTCAGCGAGTACTGCACTTATATAAAATCGAAGGACTCAAGCTTTGAAAACACAAGAGCTCTTAATGTAGCTGTCCTGTATCTTTCATTAATGTCTCTGCCCTTTGAAATGCTCACTTCATTTAAACTCCATACCCTAATTTGTAGCATATGATCAGACAACCTTGATGGTATTTCTATAACATCAGATTTACTTTCAGAGCTACAGGATATATCAGAAAAGTGTGTTTCTTGATACTGTAGAGTTGGTTTTCTTGGAAGAAGTAAACTTTGGATTCTTACAGCCAGAGCCAAAGCCGTATTGAAATGACAGAATATCAAAAGTCGTGCTCAAAATTGTGACATGAGATAGAACAGCTGTTCACTTGACTTCTTGGCAATATACCACATCATCACGTTTTACTGTGCTGACCTTCTCCTTCTACAGTTAGGTCTAAAAGTATATGGACAGTGAAATTTTGTTTCTGTACACTGGCAGAGTGCTTTTAAATCAAGCAACCAAGATGTGATTGAAGTGCAGACTTGAGTGTTTAATTTAAGGGGGTGAAAAAAAAAGTATTTTATTAAGAGTCCACAGCAATTTTCACATCATTCTTTATGCTGTCCTCCATTAGAGGCTCAAAATAATATGAAGGAACTAACATAATTTCAAATACAAGGATTGTTTTTGATATTTGGATGAAATCATTTGCAGGCTGTCAACATCACTAAATGCTGGTTTCCTCCTGCCAGGTCTTTACTGCAGCCAACTTCAGCTGTTGCTTACTTGCAGGTCTCTTTTGCTTCAGTTTTATCTTCAGGTACTGAAAAGTACACCATTTGCTGTTAATGAAACCTGGACATAAACATCTCATGTCAGGTAAAACTCTATCAAAGTAAATTTAAAATACTGTTTATATGTGCAAGAAAAGGACTATTCAACATCGTCTATTTCTATTTCAGTGTTAATCAATTCCTAGAGACCTATAGCAGGTTTCAGATTTGCTGCTCATGTCAGAACACTGGTATCCTTTAAGACCTTGTTGTCCAATTGGACGTAAGACATAGCTTTTGTCCTCGTTTTAAAGATAAAATTGAACTAAATCTTTATTTAAATAGCTTTACAGCTGCTTGTTGCAGATTCAGCAATACCTCCAAAAATGTAGTGAACACCAATATAAATCTCTCACAAAGTGGCTGTGCAAACTCCAAAGAGAAACTCCTTGCAGTGACTTTTGGTAGAAATGACCTGATCAACTTCTGCTCCTCCTCAATCTGAGATACATCACGTGAAATCTCCTTGTCAGCATCCTTGTCAGACTGGTCTGTTTCCTCCAGGAGCCTGACCTTAAAGTGATACTGAAAATGCACATTCCCAATGACAGCCAGAAAACAGCTAGAGCACTTTGCATCCCTGAGGAAATTTTCTCCATGCTTAGCAAAATTCCCCTGCGGTGCTTCTTTACTAGTTTCATAAACTCCACCAGAGAAATGAGTAAGCTTCAAAAATAGTTTCCCGGCATATCTTCCTCTTAGATAACGTGACATGTAGGTTGAGGAATTCTTCCCTTGTATGATCCCCAGCTGAGATCAGCAGCTAACTATCAATGATGAAAAAAGTCAGGGCAAAGGCCTGGCCTCTACCTTCTAGAGCCGTCTGATGGTTCGCCAGAACTTCTTTGATGCTACAAAACTTTTAATATCCTTACCGCACCTGACCCAGAGCTCAAGACCAGAAAAAGTACAGTTACTGTACTTTCCCTTGCAGCAACAGAGAAAAATGTTTTTCAGCACTTTAATATATATATATATATATATATATATATATATATATATATATATAGAGAGAGAGAGAGAGAGAGAGAGAGAGAGAGAGAGAGATAAGTGTAGTTGAGTAGACAATAATGAAACTCGTCTTTCAATTTATCTGTAAATGTCAACATCTCATTACGGTATAAATAACAATGGTATTTCAGCACTCAAGGGTAGAGAATGATTAGGTCAATATTATTTCGGTGGTGCTGACGGAGTATAAGCTTAAGAGAGGATATAACACCAAAGGTCTTTTATTAATGGAATCCATCAGCCTGCTGATGGATTCAGCACTGAGGCCATGATGATTGCAGTGGCTGCGTCCTCAGGCCTAAGCATGCATATGTCACCCCTCTTATGGAGCCTACTGTGTTTATTCACCATCTCCTGCTGTCAGGAACAAACCTAAGGTAAATTATCAGTCTTGGGGAGAGTCAACATTTAATCTCGAGGAAGCCATCCGTAGCAGTTTGTTTCCGGTAAATGCCATGGACAAGAAGGACAAAGCAGACAGGCCACAAAGTATGCAAGCAGGGTCGGGGGTCAAGCGCAGTATGTGGTCTTTTCAGTGCACTGTTTGATTTGCAACATTTCCAGCTCTGTTTGCAAAAGAAGAAGACAGAAGAGTCCAGCGTTTGGCTCCACACACTCAGTCCAAAATTGCAGACTACATAAAAGATGTATTACTTTGGTGAAAGTTTTTAAAAGTACAGCCAAGTCAAATAATTTTTCTCTATCATTAATCGAATCCATTTTGCTGCTAATTTTCAGGTGCTTTTTGAAGTTTCAACTCTTGTTCCTTTCCCTCAGCACCAATATTTGCTAAAATGTAAACTCCTGTTATTCTTTTCTTCGCTTCCCCCGAGGTGAGTGTAACACAGCATGCGGCACGGTGCTGCACGGCAGTGTAGCTCAAAGGCGCTCCCAGGGATTGTGAAGGAGGGGTGGGATCTGAACACGAACCCTTCTGAAATCATTGCTGACACTTATCATCACTTTGTATGCAGGCAGTTCTCCAGGGACCAGCCTGTTAGCTTTGTGTTTGCTTGTTTACCTTGTAGCAAGGGAGAAGGGTAAAAAGCATGAAAGAACCCATAACAACCCACTGATTCACGCTTGTCCTTTTACTAAAACTACTGCACAACATTTTCAAATTATTCTAGCATTTGAATTTTCATTTTCACCATTGAGTCAAACAAAAAAAATTGCATGTAGTGCTTGAATAATGTTTAATCCTTTTGTCCCCCCCCCTTCCCCTGTTTTGCTTATCTGTGTGCGATACAAAAAGAATACAAATATAAAGTCTCATAAAAGAAAATACAAATAAAAAGATGCATGTTTCAGGCTTTGGATGTTTTTTCAGAAGGTGTTTCTTCTATTCAGTGGACTGAACAACCTAAAATGGATATAAACATCAATACCTACAGGCAGCCTGTGAGCAATACTCAATCCTGTACACTTAAACAGCCTCAGCTGTTGCTCAAGAGCCCTTAATCAGGCATCGCCCTCAAGATATTTCACAGAGCTGCTTGAAGATCAGGGCTCA
Organism: Copadichromis virginalis; assembly: GCF_057382275.1. NCBI lineage: Eukaryota > Metazoa > Chordata > Actinopteri > Cichliformes > Cichlidae > Copadichromis > Copadichromis virginalis. The sequence goes on along the minus strand of NC_140626.1, from coordinate 19,709,062 downwards.
ACAGGTTGTCTTAGCAAGGTAGTACAGTATCTCAAAAGTAAGAAAAATATGAAACACTGAAAACGGTGCACTCTGGCATTGTTTCCTGTTGAGAAACTGATGGTGCACAGGAAGCCTTAACCCACTACAAATCATATTCTACACAATAGCATAATTACAAACAGGAATTGCCATTAAATTAGCATTATGTCTGGACACTAAACACATGCTATATGTGAAACTAACAGGAGCTCAGAGTCATTAATGAAAGCATACGTGAAACTCAAATAAAATAAGTACACAGACAGGACAAAGGGCCTTTCTGGCAGGGAAAAAAGCTAAAAATGTAGACAGAGGCTTCAGTGTAGCTGTCACTGACATCAGCTCTCGACATGCTTGGCTTTTCATCTATTCACTCGGCCATGTTCTGGTGAGTAGCCATGGTGCTGTGCTTTGAGAGAGGCTCAGTAGTGCAGCCTCCCTTCTTTCATTTCAAATTGCGAGGTGGGGAATTAGCGATCGCCATGGAGAGACTGTTAGCTATCACACAGTGGCGTACAGATGCATGGGATCTGCGCCCCTGAAGTTGTTTCCTTATTGTGCTTAAGTATAATAAATGGTGTCTTCACATTAGTGTAAGTTTAACACATTTCCGTTATTAAGATAATTTCTGATTAGTTTGGTTTATTCTTTTAGTGCTGTTTTCAAGTTTTTGAGTGTTTTATTTGATTTTGCCAAGCCAGGCTCTTGGAAAGAATATAATAAATGTCACATCTTATCATGTGCATAGACCATATTTGTGTGAGTGTTAGTTGTGCAAAGAAATGTAGCTTTTTTTAAATTTGTCTCTTTTCATTATTAGAAAATTGTTCATAAATCAGCAGAATAAAATCGATGACTAAAAACCTAAGACAAAATCTGACAGTAACATGTGTTCTGTATGACTCACCACTCAAGATAAATCCTTGACTTTTTATCAAAATTCGCACTTTTTATGATTCTGAGGGAAAAAAAACCCTCCAAATGCTGAGATTAAAATCAAAATGTTTTTTTCAAATTCTGAGAAAAAAGTATGTTAAAAGTCATGACTCTAATCCTATTCTGTAGTGACTCAACTCTAAAATAAAGTCTGAATTCTTTTCAGGAAGAATATTAGAAAAGCTGTCATTTTATGCTGAGGTAATGAGAGCATTTGTTGAAATATACCTGCGTACTCAGACCGAATGCCATGCAGCTTTCGTAGTTGGATCAGTTTTGGATTCACGGGAGAAGTAAGCTTGAATTTCTTTCTCTTTTGTACACTCGTGTCTCGCTAGTTACAACACAGCTAGCACAAAGGTGGTCTATTGGTTGTTTGTAGTAAATACATACAATTTATAAGAAGGGCAAAAGGCAAAAACATTTCCTTCACTTTCTGTCTGAACACACTTTTAAGATGGTTGAGTTGCCAGCTGTGTAAGAGATAAAAGCAGTTGCACTGTCAGTTGAGGGGAAAAGCTGAAGTGTGTATGTTGGCAGTGGCAGCAGTTGAAATATAAGCTGAAGTAACTGAAGTGTCAGTTTATTTTCCGTGAAAAAAACCAATACACGTTTTTATAAATTAGGAGAATTTCTCTTTTTTTCATTCATTCTATTTTCAAATAAGCTGATTCAAAATGGTACAAGAATGCTGTTTAATAGACTTCAGTCTGTACAAACAGATGCATGTGATGGCTTGACAGCAGGTACAAAGCAAGTGCAGACAGCTCTTTTAGAGGATAAATATAAAAAAGCTGAGAAGCAGTTTTCAGGGATACGGCAGGATTCGCTGCTTTCTCTCAGATGTGGCGATTGTTCTCATAAGAGAATCGGCTTTCAGTCAAAGTCAGAAAAATGATTTTCAGAATTCTGACTGCCATTTATACGTTCTGTTTCCATCAGACAGCGGTGGCTCATATCTGCACCTGCTGGCTGAGTCATGACACAAAAGAGATAATGGCTCTGTTTCGGTGTGGGGAAATTGAATTGGGATTTTCTGAAAAATAGACCTTAACAGCTACAGTCAAGATCGCTAATGCAAAAAGAAAACGTATACACACATTGTTTTTTCTGTTTGTTTCAAATCCAGCTTCTTATCTGGATTCCTATTAGATCAGTCATTCGTGTTTCTGTGAATAAATAAGCAGTAAATCAAAAACTAACATGAGTGGCGGGTTTTGTTACGTTTAATCATACATTAGTCTGTGCCTAATACAACCCTGAGGCACAATGCACTCGTTGCCTGCGGTGCACAAGAAGCATTGCATTTGACGAAATGAAACAATCAGTTCTGACAGGAAACAATGGAGCACCTGCTTTATCAAAAAGTAGTAAATGGCATCATATTGATATAGCAAGAACGGATATTTTTTTGATAATTTTATTAATGTACACAAAACATTAATTCACTGAATGACAAGACAAAAGATTTATTTTGGTTTTGGTTTAGACTCGTGCCTATTTGAATTATCAAAAGTCAAAACTCAGCTTATCTGCTATTTAGTTTTGAACAATCCTTTTGCTTGAAGGTGTCTTTAACTTAGCATATCCTCACCTCTCATGAGATTATCCATGCAGCTAAAAGGTTACTAGACAATGTAATTATTGCTTTGTAAATTTGATATCCCAAATTAAGCGCCTTTGCAAAATCCAAGTGGGCTTGCTCGCTATAGTGAAACGCAGCTTCACTGGAGTGCACTCAGTTTACTACAGACATCAACACTGCAAGCTGTGCATTAGAAAATGTACAAATTAAATTTTGATTGTTGAACAGAAGTACTAAGCAGCTGTGTCAGTGCTAATGTGAATGTAACAAATCTCTAGTCCCTTCAAAAGAAAATGCGAAACATAAATAAGCAGACAGATACATTTACACGCAGCGGCACAGGAATGAAAAACTAGACTCCTTTCACAGAAAGAGATGCAGGGATAGAGATTTTCTTAATTTACTTGAGCACAATGAGGCCATTTTTGGACGATCCCTTAACACGCACATGTTAATTAAAGACATGCAGGAGTGCTTCCAGGGCCTTTCAGTCTGGTGCCCTGCTGCCTTTTCTGCTTTGCCAGTCTTGCCACCATGCCGATTTGTCATCCACATCAATGAAAGTAATCAAGCCAGCAATCAGGGCAAGCTTTCACTTTATTTTATTTTTTATTTTACGTATGTGTATGTGTGTGTGGCATTCAGCTGCCCTCATCACAGTGGTGCACATAAATGGAAGACAGGAATAGGCATCCTTTTCAAAGTATTATGGGGGAGGGAATCAAAGCTCTTTTGTCACAAAAAGGCTTCTTAGATGCTATCGTTGCAGCATTTTTTTTCCCTTCCCTTTTTTTTCATGTGCAAGTGAGTACAGCCTATAACTGACAGCCTATTGATGGATTAAATGAAAAGGAGAAAAGGTGAGAAGAAAAGTGTATTTCCATATCAGGTGGTGTCGATATAAGGAATCACCGTGGCATGCTGGACTTTATTATTCATCTCGTCTGAGGTTATCTGAGGCAAAAAAAAGAAAAAAGAGAGGCCAATAAACTGGACACTGTTTCAGATGTGATAAAGGTAACCATTTTAACATTGAGGTTGAGGCCAGTATCAATATGAATGCAGCATTATTAAAAGATGGTGGTGACACAATCTGCATCTAACCTTTCAATACGTTTTTGTTATCCTAAGGTGTTTCATTAGTTTCATGTATCGATACAGTGCACAGTCAATTTTTCAAAAATAGCTCGCAGTGGTTGAACAGAGATTTATTAGATGTGATTAGAGAGATTAGAGCTGCATTTAACATGTCTTTATGCACAGATTATAGAGTTTAGGTTTACATAGAAAAAAAAGCTGTTGCCAATTGTGTTAAATAGAATCTGGATGCTGCCAAATATTAGAGTCCCTCAAAGAACAGAAATCCAGTTAATTTATGACATGTATGAGGATTTTATTGAAACTGACAAGAACTGACAGAATATGAACTGAAATTAGACAGTATCAAGAACCTTCCTGGCTGTATACTGTAGTTGTCAGTGGCCTACAATAGTTTAAAAAAGAGCATATTGAATAAATGCACATATATATAGTCACAGTAAAAAGAAAGTATGTGCGTTGTAAGGTTTCACACATGAGGAAGGTTATAAATAATTAAGATGTCTAAAGGTAAACGCAACCTTTAGACATATAATATACTCTGCCATTATTTATTTAATAAAAGCAAAAGCAAAAGCTGAAGAAATTCTGGCCTGCTCTCCTCTATAACATTTGTTCAGTTCATTGAGTTTTGCAGATATTTTTATTAACGGCTCTCTTAAGGTCCTGCTACAGTGTTTAAGTCAGGTTGAGGTTTTAACTTTGACTGAGCCGTTGCAACACCTTGTTTCTTTTCTTTTTCAGCCATTCTGTTGCAGATTTGTTGCTATTTGGGGGATCATTGTCCCCAAATGATCCCACTGTGCATGGCCTCACAGTAAAGCTGATGGCCTCACAATTGATTCTAGAGTATATTTAGAGCAGTTCATGGTAGAGACAGTGACTACAAGGTGCCCAGTGTGTCTGCAAAACAAGCCCAAATCATCACTACTCTGCTACCATGCTTCAGAGTTGTACTTTCCACTAAATGTGGTGCTGTGAATTATGGCAAACGTCTTTGTGGTTCAATATGATGCAACTTTGCTGCCATATATATATATATACACATACATATATATATATTATCATTACTGATTTTCCTCATTATTGGCACTTTGTTGCCAAACACCTGAATGTGCCAGACTGCAAACTGTTATTTTAGCTTCTGTGACAGTGTGTTTTCCTTGAGAGTGCACTTTCTTTTTGACCATGACCATACACTTGTGCATATAAATTAGAAGATCTGTGTATAAAAAAAACCACCCAGTCTAACGTGTTTACACTACTTGTGAAGAAATGACTGGTTACTAAGTTATTTTCGGTGAAAGGAAGCATTATTAAACCACAAATTCATGCTCCAAATTTGTTACAGGAAGATAAAATGAAAAGAATATTTTAACTCTGTCTCCAGATTTGACTGAAATTACAACATGCCAAGGATCAGCAATATGAAACTACAAATTAATGCACAAAATATGTTGCTTTGCAACAGGAGTTACATTCTACTTGGTTTTAACTGTGTTCAGAGTTGTATTGATCATAAGCTTCTACATGTGAGATATAGATCATACATCTGTAGACAATTTGGCACCAATGTAGCTGTGTGCAAACGTAGCGTTGAAAATAACCACGACAGCTCATTTTGTTTATGAGAACCATGTCTAAACTTTTATGTAGAGACTGTTTCTAATAACACTGGCAAACTGTGCATACATATTCTTTTTGTACATAGAAAAAACACTACATTTACTGGCTGTAAACCATTCTTTATATCATTGTTTGTATATAAAATCTATTTTAAAAGAAGTAATTAGACTTGATTATGAAGACAACATCCAACTTGTGAAGAAAGAAACAATGAAGTATTTAAAGACAAGTATGTTAGATTCTGTTTTGGAATCACAAACAACAACAAAAAAAACATAATGAAAAAAAAAGAAATGAGAGACTAGTTCAGAGCCTATTAAATCAGGCTGAAGAACAGGCTTTTTATATCACCAGCAATTGCCAAAAACTATATATGAATAAATAGTTGTACTATAAAGTTATAAAGTCAATAGTCAAGTGTTGCATAGGTCTGATTGTGTAAACAGGAAGTATATAATGACAATAAGCAATGCACACTCTGTTTTGGTTTATGCAAAATTGTGTCACTTCTTATTTTTCTTTTTTACTTAACTAACATGATCTGAAGTAAGCATGGGGTATGCACATCCTTGCCATAATTTCTTACGAATGGGGAACAGGCATTTGCAAGGTTTTTATGCATGCATATTGTTTATACAGCTTTATGTATTACTGGCGGTGAAATATTGGATCAGTCTGTTTGTGTGTAGCCCTCAAGTCCAGCTCAGAATTTTAATGACTGCTCGGAAAAGTGGTTTCAGATAAAAGAAAGTTTAGGTGACACTGCTGCAGGCATCCACTCACATAATGAAAAAAATAACACATGCATACCGGTTAAAGTGACAAAAGACCTCATTTTTACAGCAAAGGACACATGCAGGATATACAGCAAAGTATGAGCTACGGCGGGCTATAAATATCACTTGACACACTGTTCTGAAGCTATGGTCCCAGACTCATGGTTTTTCTGCTCCAACTCTGTCCATCTACAGTAGAAGGAAAAGCCCTCTGACTTCACTCCAACACTGTGTTCATTTAAAATTCATATTGACTATAGCCCTGGGTCATTAATCATGAATATTTTTTATTAATTTATCACAAACTGACATGTACTATTTTGACATTATGACTGCCTGCTTAAAATGTAAAGCTTAATAACACTCAGTTACATTTGCATAGTCAACTTAGTTCCTTTTAGAAGTGCAAGAATATCATAATTAATTGAAGCAGTTACTGTACGCCTTTCATTAGAATTTGACTTTCAAGTTAAAAAAGGGAGAAAAAAGTTCAATCAAAGACGGTACGTGGCAATTATAGAAATATCAAGCTTCTATGATCATATAAGATGTGAACTAAAATGCAAAGCAGGGAACACCAGTCTATCCTAAAAAATTAAATACATTTTATATAAATCTATGATATGTAAGTAGACTTTTTATAACACAGACAAATTTCAAGTGTGTTATAGTTCAAATTTATTCTTCTCTTCACTGTCAAGATAGCTGAAGTGTATTTTTTGCTTTTTTACCTACTATTTATATTCGAATCTACAGTATTATGGTTTTAGTCTGTTGTTAAGTAGTTGTTAGGCAATGTGGTGATAGTATATAATACTATATCACACATAATTTAAGTTTTGCGGACATAAGTGAGATATTTTCGTTGTGAAATTGAAACGATATGGTGCTTTTTTGAGGTGTTGTGGGTGCGTAAACCCTACAAATGGATCATTTTAACTTGTTGGCAAGTGGTCGCTAGGTAAGTCAGACTATATCATACATAATTCAAGTTTCGTGGAAATCAATTATGAACTTAATTTCACACCATAATTTTATAAGATGTTGCAAGCACATAATAAATGCTACGAATGGGTCATTTTAGCTTGTTCATTTGCGGTTGCTAGGCATTGTGATAAAGCCATAATATATCATGCATAACCAAAGTAATGCTAGGCAGTGTGTTACCGTGAATTGGCTAAACCTACATGTGTTCCTCTGAAGATTTTTTTTTCTTTTATCCATGGTAAAATTTTGTTAAAAAAAGAAAGTGTAGACAAAAGGGGTGCAGCGTTCAAACAAAGACTCGAGCACTCTAGCTTAACTCTACCGCCTTACTTTCAGCTATAATGTGTCAGCTGTGTAAGGTGAAACCTCCTACACATATTCTTTGTGATTATTTAACTAACAAAAACAGTCTGTCTACTCTAAAAAAGTTAAAATGTTCTGCAACTTTAGAAAGTGTTCCCCTCCGCCAACAAAGATGCCAGGCCCTTCCAAAGTGGCTGCTTTCCATCTGTCTTGCAGCCGCTCTCCATTGGCTGTCATGTGAAAAAGGCCCTAGGAATTTGCTAAAACAAATTAAAGCTGTATTTTCCGAAAGCAGAAACAACAGATCTGCCCCTTGTATACAGATAACATTAAAGCTGCCATAATAATGTGGGTTTTGTAATCCATTTCATAAATCTGGAAGCTTGTCTTCAACATAATGTGTTCTAATGCCAGAAGGTTTGCAGACATTTAAATCATCACAGTTGGTTTTGGGGTAGTTCAGATCGCACATATGAGGTCGCATGGAGTCGGCAGAGTCACATTAATTAAATTGTCGAGTGGAGATTGCCTGGGAAGGGGGACCGCACTCCACAAGATGATAATCAAGGTTCCTCCTCTGCGTGACGATAATTCTTCCATCTAATATATTTACAGCCCAAACCCTATAGAAGCTCGGCTTGTGCATGGCAGTTTTGGCTGTCAGTCAGCCATCATTCAACCACCTTTGAGTCCAGAAAGTTTTTCAAAAACTTCTCAATGGAGTGTCATAAAAGTTTTAGACTTCCATGATCCCCAGAGGACGAATCATGAAACCAGTGATCATGTTCAGGATTATTGAGTTTCCCTCCAAAGAACTCAACTATGATGATTGCAGCATATGTATACATGTATGTCTCTTTCTTAACTCTTCCTAGACACATTCATCAATCTGGATTACACTTCCTATAAAAACAGCCTAGGGTACCTGGATTATTAGCATCTACATTCTCTAACTGCACCTTATAATTATAAGTATTATGCATTGTGTTAGAAAGGTTTTCATCTGCACACACTGCGACTATCAGCTGATTTTATTTTGCGAGCATGCCAACGCAAAGTTAGCCAAGAACCCAGACTGATGACACAGCCGAGCGTATGCAGACTCCGGCAAAGGAGCCAAAGCCTAAAGATCAACAAGTAACAAACTGACAAAGTTGTTTGCATTACGTGTACGGTACATGTCACTGGAATTAGTTATCATGGATATCTCTAAATAAATGTTCATCAAACACTTATACACGCCTGTATCCAAGGAATATGTATAGTAGCTTGCAAGAAAGAAGAACAGTAAATAAACATATGGTTTTATTCTTAATTTGTTTGGTATTTATGAACAACCATTTTTACCCGCTCACTACGTAAAGTAATATGATGAACAAACAAAGAATAGCATGATAAATTAACACACGTGTTTGTGTTTTCATAAAGGCCAAAGTGATGTTGTTATGCAATCAATATTGGTGACCTTTGCTAGTCTACAAGTCATGGAAACTTGAAACTTGATTGGAATGTGACAGAAGGTAAATAAGGGTGGTTTAATACCCTTCATAAAAGTTTCATCCTCTTATTTATCTTCGCCATTGTTGTGCTAATATTCAGTCATGCCTCCTATAGTATATGTGCATATTTGATGGAGTGCAGCCAATGAATATCCAGCTGGGCTGACATAACACACGGCTGTGAAAGATGAAGTGTAATAATGTCCCATTATTTGATAAGGTACAGTATTCAGATAAAATGAAGAAACACAATCAAAATAGAAATAGCTGTGAATTCATTTCTATTCATTTACTTCCCCCTTGTTTTTTTTATTTCGACAGAATTTTCATGCCATTCATTTTTTTTACATTTGGAGAAACATAATTGCTTATGTTTGTTTGCTCATTTTGCTTTTTGTGTTTTTTACATGCACTCAGGCTCTTCACAGCAAACAGGCTTCAGTGGTTTTTAACACACGATTTTTTGATTAAAAACCAATTCAGTGAAGAGTACTCATCGATCTGAGCACTCCGAGGTGACCGCCTGATGACAGTAACATCAATAATCTCTTCTCAGAGGCTAGTCACCCCCAATATGCGGATGACGATGACCGACAAGGACAATGAACAATCAAAATATTGGAGATGTGGATCAGGAGGACATTAACTAACTTATTATTAGCCATAAATCACACAGTTTCCAGAAGCATAGACTATTACTTAGTCATGTAAGCCTCTAGCTGATAAACTGTGTCTTCAGGGCATCCTGGCCTGTATGGCCTATAGACTCTGTAATTACCTGTCTTTTGCTTTCAGCTCATTTGTGGATTTTAGCGCTCAGCTGTCTTCTAGCTAGCAAAAGCTTATGGTGCATACTATGAGAGCAATAATGCTAGCTGTATTTTCTTCATAGTTCTGTGAAGGATATTTTAAACCATGTCTCTTAAATCATCTCATGTAGAGACTCATGCTCTATAAATAAATAACAAAATTTTAAATAAGTAATTATATTTTGGTATTCCTCTAAAATATAACATAATCCAACATATTATTATGAAATGTTAATTCATCAGGCGTCTTTTACCATGTTTGGACTTTACAGCAGCTGGGTTATTTCTAAGTGTTTTTAATTAAATATGTATTTTATTTTACAGCGCACAAAGAAAATGTTTTATATTGTATGTCTTTGTGACAAAGGCATTACTTTTTTCTTAAGTGTTACTTGGATTTCATATTTCTTTTGAGCAATCAGTGCATAACTGGCAATGACAAAATCCCACATCCTTTAACTCAAACGTTTAAATGGATGATATAATAACAACATTGTATAATGGGTGATTTAATTTTAAGTACTACGTATTAAGTTGGCAATCACTGAGAAGCGAAGTTAGGCTGACAGTCATGTTCATTGCTTTCTTTATGGGAGTTATGTTTGAGGTTTTTGCAGAACTGCAGGGAAAAACATCAGCAAGATCACAGGTACACATCAAAAGAAAGAGCAGGAGAAACATTGATGCAATCTTTTTTTTTTATTTCAAATTCTCTGTATCAATGTTTAAGTAAAACTTGCCTGTGTGAGAAATGGGAAAAATCATGGAGACAAAATGTACCAATAACTTGGTGCAAGCTGTCACACAGCCGGGCTCGTACACTGTGACAGAAAGATAAGACGCGAGGTGAAGGCCAATTAATAACCAATTTATTTAAACAAAGAAAAAAAGACAAATAAAACAAACAAAAAAGATCAATGAAATGTGAAAGATAGTAATAAATCAGTAATAAGGTTATGTATGTCTGAATGAGGAAGTAGTATGACGATAGATATGTTGAATGGCAAACTATGATGGTCTGAGGAAGCGTGTGGATTGAAAGCACCTTGGCCTGGCATGTCCTTAATGTCAAACTGTACTTTCCTTTTTGCTAAAGCATATAGTTAGGGCTGGACCAGGTGACCCTGAATCCTCCCTTAGTTATGCTGCAATAGATATAGGCTGCCGGGGGATTCCCATGATGCATTGAGTTTTTCCTTTCCAGTCACCTTTCTCACTCACTATGTATTAACAGACCTCTCTGCATTGAATCATATCTGTTATTAACCTCTGTCTCTCTTCCACAGCATGTCTTTATCCTGTCTTCCTTCTCTCACCCCAACCGGTCGCAGCAGATGGCCGCCCCTCCCTGAGCCTGGTTCTGCCGGAGGTTTCTTCCTGTTAAAAGGGAGTTTTTCCTTCCCACTGTTGCCAAAGTGCTTGCTCATAGGGGGTCATATGATTGTTGGGTTTTTTTCTCTGTATCTATGAAGCGCCTTGAGGCGACTTATGTTGTGATTTGGCGCTATATAAATAAAATTGAATTGAATTGAATTGAATTACTTGTGGCCTATTCCTGTGTCTTACTACAACACAGAAATATATCATGGATAAGGCAGACAGGCTCGCAGGCACTCACAAATCTGCAGTTTGTAACTAGAACGAAGCAAGTCCATATCAGTAATGCGTAGGAATGGGGAGGGGTTTAAAGTTTGGTTGAGCAGGACGTGAAGTGAAAGGGCAGGCCTCCTCAGTGGTGGGAATAAATACTGCCGTCACCAGTGGGAAATGCTCCATTTGTTTAATGTGCCATTTCCGAAGTGGTACCCTTGTAATCCTGCAGACATGGCAACCTCACCGTGTATAGCACCCCTCTGGAATTTGATCAGAGCTAAAACTGTTTACCAATGTTTGGAGCCTGACATTTATTGAAAGTGGCCTTTAGTAAAAGTCATAGCTAAAGCGTGAAGAGGTTTTCTGATGAGCCAGTGAAGTTTCTCCATCGTCTGGGCCAATAAGACAGCTGGCTTGTTCATAGAGCAATATATCAGTCACATCAGCTAAGAAACACTCGCCCTCTGAGGACTGAACTTCCAAACACTTGTATAAGTATTTACTTAGACATGTGCAAATTAGCAGCACGGCAAATTTAGAATCAGCTGGGGAAGCTATTTAAGGCTTAAGACAATTTCAGAAAGTTGTCAATTACAAGTGCTTGTGGGAAATTTATGTCCATGACTATTTAGCTGATGGCCTAATGCAGAATTCATGCCACGTTTGATTTGTTGTAACCGAGTTTCCAGTTTCTATACAGCTTTCACCCAAACTTTCCAGTCACTACTTATAGGAAACTTATATTCCAACTTGTAACTAACTAATGCATAAAAATCTGAAACAAACAGATTAGCTAAAGCCTGTAATTTAGAGCCATGAAACCAAAATAATGGATATTGTGTTATATAGTCAATGCACCATATTTTAATCCCCCCCACACACAATTCGTTAATATCTCTGTAGGCTGAACCTTGTAAGCTATTAAACCAGCTGAGACTAGGAGATTACAGGGATTACATAGATTTATTCAAATTATCTCATGTGGTCTGAATGAGTAAAATGGAGTTGAACCTGAAAACTACATTTGAAAGAAACGCTTCACAGTACAGACACCTTGGACATCCGTGCAGTAGATGTGCCTCCTCTTTGTGTAAATGTTGTACTATCAGTTCTTGTATTCCATCTATTGCCCACATGACATCTGGGAATCTGGTACTCAAGAACAAGTTAACTTTGATCTCAGCTGCCACTTTTGGGAAACCAATGTGTTGTTCCTGTCGCCGTGCCATTGCCTTAAGAGTCCCAGACAGCACAAGAATGAGCGTGACATCTTTGCTGTGTATGCCACCGTCTGCTGACAAGACCCTGAGGCCAAGAGATGAGGAGTCAGCAGAAGTTTGGGGAGAGAGCGCGGAAGTCATGACTCTTCATGGGCTGTGATTCGAAATCAAACCAGAAGTGCATGACCTGGCAAGAATTACCTATTTTTCATCTCATCAGTTTATTCAAAACAGGATGACTCTAACTTACCCATGCTAACAAGAATATACATCAAATGTAACCCTTCAATCTTCTTCAGCTGCTTGAGGCACTACACATTTTATCCTACCAACTTATGTCTTATGTGAATTTTTCTTTCAACTAAGCATTTCCTATTCAATTCGAACTGAATACGCCCTTAGGATAGAAGTTTCTGCTGATAAAACTTGGCTTTGTTAAATATTCGTTGCCAGTATTTGTGGGATAAAACCATAAAATTAAAGAAAAAAAAATCCAATATCAACATCATGCTTCAAATCATGTATTGATTGGACTATAATAGGTATCACCAGGTATTATAATTCATTGATAGTGTATGTTTTCAAAATTAAAGACCTAAAATATACAGTACTTAACAAACAGGCCAGATTTCAGAGGCATTTTCTGTCAATAATATCCTAGAGCCAAAGCTCTTTAGACCGAAAAAGTCTTAAATCTACACAACCTTTTCTTCCATCCATTCTCTGCCGCTTATCAGGGTCACGGGGGGGTTATCCCGGCTGTCTTAGGGTGAGAGGCAGGGTACACCCTGGTCAGGTCACCAGCCTGTCACAGGGCTAACAGAGATACAGACAACCATTCTGAAGGGCAATTTAGAGTTTACAATTAACCAATCCCCACTAAAGCATGTCTTTGGACTGTGGAAGGCAGCTGGAGTACCAGGAGAAAACATGCAAACTCCACACAGAGGGTGGAATTCAACAGTGCAAAGCATTGTGCCACCGTGCCACCACTACTTCTCCTAATTTGGAAAACTCCAGTGCTAAAAGTAACTTCCTCCCGTTGAGATAAGTGCAATGAATTTGCAACAACAGCCCAAACATGATCCATTAAACAGCCACAAAAATGCACTCAATGCCACGCGAGTAACTGTAACAGGCTTTTCTTTAATAAATCCAATCAAATGTGTCAATTCATCCTCTCTAAGACATACAAAGGATTCTGGGTGTAACTCACTCGGGTGAGATATATTTACTTATGCTCATTTTTTTTCAGTACAGAGGTCAAACCATGTCTACCATCCATTATTAATCCTCAGTGCGAGCACTGTACAAAGAGTTTTCTCTGTTTAATTTTGGCTGACTTTGTCTTCTGGTCTGCTTCACTAATTGATTTCCCTGAATGCACAGACAACATACCTGAGGCTGGAAAGCAGCTGATTTTATGTATAGATGGGGAGCCCAACAAACAAAAAAGGAGATCAAAAAAGGACAGAGCAAGAGTCTTGGGGAAAGTCGAGATTTTGATTTTCCTTGTCGTAAATTAAATCCACTGGTGGACATGGTAGTTTGAAGATTCTGTCAGTATTAATATCTGTCAAGATTTTAGATAGAGAAGTTCGACCTCATAACAGTTTCAGACAAACTTCTAACCCAGTGTGCTAATTTGGAAGGTGAAGACAAAGAATTTAATTTACACCTAATAAAATCAGCCTATTTTGTCTCAGGTCAGAAAGTAAAATTAACAAGACTAGAAACACCAAATGATTTACTCAAACGCCACATGTATCATTTAAATGTGTATATTGAATAGGCTGAACGCCATGTTAATCATGTACTTTAAATAATGTACCTAAATTAATGGGATGCCATGTAAAGTAGATCTGATCATCTACAGCAAATAAACCAGACACAAATGATCCCACAGCGCATTTACGTAGCTGCATTACAGTCAGCGGCTAATTATCATGAAAGCCTACAGCTCGCAGTCAGCAATGACCGCACTATATCATATTTGTGTATGCTTGTTCCCGTCTCTTAAATAACTACGACACACGCACTATATCACATTGTGCTTTCATACCTACACATGCAACACTGATAAACGTGAGTGAAGTACGTTTTGGAATAGGGGCAGATTTTAGTTTAAGGACTACCCTTTTTCTTCTGCCAAAGCTCTTGCAATTAATACAGATTCATTTCCAAGACATGACTCTTATTTGTAATTCAGGTTAGTGTGAACTTGGGTAGCTCTGCACCTAATCAGCTAATATGCAAACACTTTGTTTTCATTTGAAAATGTCAAAGAAAAATGAAAATGTTTCTATATTTGTGAGGCTGAAAGAGCTTTTTTTGGTGTGTGTGATTAATAGATAATCAAACTAGATAATATTGTATTATTTCGCTTTCTTTCTAATCGCTGCAGCTCTAAGCTTTTGCACAGAAAATTGTACTGCTGCTGTCAACTGAAAAGTGAACCAATTTTCAGCTCAGGAACAGAGTCAAGTGTAATATATGTATGTTCTCAGTCTATTTCAAATCTATGACACATCTCTCTGCTTGAGTTTAAAGTCAAACTGTGCTCGTATACTGTATCACACAGAGTGCCAATTTTTCTTTCCTGTCAGATGGCCACAATGGAGTTGTACTTCTCACTCATCTAGGTATGTGCTACAGCTTGTCCTCTGCATGATTTAAACCTAAAGGAACAGATTTCTCACTCTGTATTATTAAACACTGCATGCCTCTTCAAAATTTCAGAAAGAAGCATCTAATTTACAACTAATCATGCAAGAAAATTGGATCTTCCTTGAAAGAAGAGCTCTTTGTTATCCATATATATTTGCATGTAAGTTGCAAGTAAACCACGTTTTTTTTTTTTTATTTATTTTATTTTTTTTTTATTTGAGGCCTTTTGAGCATTTTTTTTTCATCCATCCATCCATCCATCCATTCGCTTCCGCTTATCCTTTTTCAGGGTCGCGGGGGGCGCTGGAGCCTATCCCAGCTGTCATAGGGCGAGAGGCGGGGTACACCCTGGACAGGTCGCCAGTCTGTCGCAGGGCCAACATACAGGGACAGACAACCATTCGCACTCTCATTCATTCGCACATTCACACCTAGTGACAATTTGGGTTATCCAATTAACCTATCCCCACAAGCTGCATGTCTTTGGATGGTGGGAGGAAGCCGGAGTACCCGGAGGGAACCCACGCAAACACGGGGAGAACATGCAAACTCCACACAGAAAGACCCCGGCCTGATGTTGGAATTGAACTCAGGACCTTCTTGCTGTGCGGCAACAGTGCTAACCACCGTGCCACCGTGCTGCCGCATTTTTTATTTTATTTTTTTTCCTTTCTGGAAAACCTGTATAGACCTGTGACATACCAGAAACACGTGGCAAAGTCAAATTTTAATGTAATGAAGCACAGAATCTAAACCAGTCTCCACTCCCTGGATATGACTTGGGAACAGGTAAGACGCTGGATGCTTCAGTTTTGATAATGACGTGCTTGATACGTGCAATACATAATCAGCTGCTGCCAGAGGAGAGAAGGTGTAGTCAGAAAGTAAGTCTGCCTCAATGAAATTTTTGTTGTTCTATTGGGACTAAGATTGCTTGTCTTAGCAACTCTAGATAGTTTTGCCAGAAAAATGTCACAAAATTTACGCTTAGTTGTATCAAAGAATTCACAATACTAGACATAATGCAATGTCTAATTGTGTTTGATACTGTTTTAAAAGATTGTAATTAATGCTATTTTTAAACACAGAAATTGGTAAGCTTTTTTTCCCAAAGCTCAGGAGTGGAAACTTTGCACAAGCAGGAGAATACACAGCAGTACAAAAGACTGCTAAATGCTAGAACGACATAAATGGGACAGGCACGATTCCAGTGCCTCAACCAGGTGGAGAGACCAGACACAATGCATTCACTATAATACATTCAAGGACTGTTACTGTTACGTGAGCTTCTTTACCTTGACTCCTTCTCTTCTCTGCAGCGCCTATATGCAATAGTCAGGCATAAAGTCAATCATCTGCAACTGGCATTGAAGTACAGCATGTGCCCTGTGACCCCAGCTTTCCCCAGTTCTTTAGAGAAAGAATAAAAAAAGCCTACCTGCTTTATAAAATGTAACGAAAGCCCAGTGCTGTGGAAAAAGAAAAGAAAACAAGAATAATGCCATCTCTTTTACACTACCGACTGTGCTGCTACGATCCAAAGGGATTATAAACAACTCAAACAAGCAGTACTACTTCAAACAATAAAATACCTTATTAAACCCCAACATGAGAGGGCCTTTGGGAAGGAAGACTTTTGATGTGTACACAATCCCTCCAGTAGTGAATATATTTAGTCTCGCACCAAGAAAAAAAAGGAGCAAATCACTCTCCTGACTCCATTCTTCATTCTGAGGGATATCAGGAGCCAAATTCAATAACAACCTTAGATCATAGCCCAATCCATCTCTGAATCACCCCATAGTCTTTGCATAGCCTTAGCCCCGCAGCATAATTTAACACTGTCAGACTATGAACTCATCTCCGCCATAGAAAATGAATGGGCTTGGTTCCAAGAACAGGATATCTTCACAGAAATCCCTCAAACTTCTCCGCAGCAGCTAAATTTAACAGAATTTCAGCTGTGTGTGTCAAAATGGAAGCAAAAAGGAACTGAAAGGGATGGAATTTGATCTGAAAAGAAGGGAAATAATGTGTCTAGCACCTTTACCTTTCATTGTCCATAGGCCACAGCAAATTGTCAGCATAAGGCTGATGTTCTTTTGAATGAAAGCCATTTAATACGCGTAGTTCTGATACAGTCATAAAAGCAGTTGACTTTTTTATGTAAAGGTACATTTTTTACCGTAGACTCACATTTATATAAAAAGAAGAAAAGGAAAAAGAAGAGATTGCTCACAAGAGACGTCATTTAAAAGCAAATTCACACACAGTCAATGTCCTTGGTTTGTATCAGCATTTAAAAAACTTCCAAAAATGCAAAGAAAAAAAACACTGCGACTAAACATTATCTGCACCAGCTAAGATCCACTTCTCCCCATTGTCCCTGAAATTGAAAGAGAATTGATTCAGCCACCAGCACTTTTCAGTGCTGTTATTGTTTTATAAATTAGCCGTGGGTTGTGAAAGTGTGATCCTATCAAATTTCCAAAATAAGCCATGTGGAGTCAGTAATGACGAGTGTTCATTTTCTTCACTAAAGTATCCGAGTGCTAAATGCTACGCAGGTTTTTGTGTTTTAGTTTCATCTTAGATAAGGAGAGTGCAAGGAACATGTGTCACGGCTGGCGGAGTGAGCCGTGTGGTGTGGAGGAAAGGGAGGACCCAAAATGCAGCAGTGACTGATGATACGAGTGATGTTTATTTACAAAGTGACAATGGCAGAAACAGGCAGTGAGGCATGACAAAACAACTGAAGAAACCTAAACTGGGAGAACTAAATGACAAACCTGAGACCATACAAAAGGGGTGCGGGGCAGAGAGACGCAGAGACAGGAACACCATAGAACGCAGACGAGCCGACAATGAACACAGACCGACACCCACTAAATATATACACACAAGGTAATCAGGTAATCACACACAGGAGGGAAGAACAGCTGAACCTAATACACATGAGGACCGGAGGACACAAGCTGAACACAATGACAACAGACACAGACCTTCAAAATAGAATAGGAAATCCAGAACATGAGCCTTCAAAGTAAAGCAGGAACACACAGACTGATTTACAACACAACACGGGGACATGAACAGAGCACCAAGGACAGACACAGGTAGGGCTGAATACACACACCAAACTACAGGTTCAACCCTAAACCAATACAAAATCAGAATAAACACAAAGCACAAAAATGAACTTCAAGGAAACACAAAACGCTGGGCCAAAATGACCCAGGACCATGACAACATGGTGATTACAATTAGACTTTAAATTAAATACCTTTGGGGGAAAAAAGGATACAGCTTATTGTCTTAGTGTATGTTGGGTATGTTTTTAGTAGGTTAAAGGTGGATTGCAATAAAATTCCTATTTATAATAAGGCGCCGGTATAGCTCACTTGGTTGTGTAGGTCAGCGGTCCCCAACCTTTTGGACCACGGACCGGTTTAATGCCAGACAATATTTTCCCGGACCGGGCTTTAAGGTGTCGTGGATAAATACAACAAAATAAAATGATACGACCAAGACAAAAACTGTGGTATTTTGTAAATATAATAATAAACCCAAATTCACTGTGTAATTGTGTAACTTTATTAGCAGCGTCCTCCTGAAAATGCGCCAACAACATTGAGAGTAACATCCTTCTCTCTGCCCCTTAATGCTCTCTGGTCGCTACGGTAACGTGCTAACATTTCTTTCAAAATAAGACACAACTACAACACGGGAAAAGACCCAGGAAAACCGAGTTAACGATAAAAACCCTGAAAACCATAAATTTCACACCCAAGCCTAAACTCTTGCGGCCTGGTACCAAATGACATGGACCAGTACCGGTCCGTGGCCTGGGGGTTGGGGACCGCTGGCGTAGGTGACCCATGCCACTGCGGAGGTCTACTGCAGAGGCCTGTGTTTGAGACTGTCCTGGGCTGTGTGCCAGTTACTCTTGCTTTCCTGTCAATAAAGGCTAAAAATTAAAAATAAATATTTAAAAAAAAATTATTCTAAGTAAATCTATTATCAAATTATTTCTTTTTTTTTTTTCTTTTTTTTTTGCCTGTCCCATTTGGTTCTTTAGCCATCAGAATTGTTGTCTGAAGACCAACAAGGATACCCAATGGATTTACTTTACCAAATGGATCATCGTGGCATTGCCGTATTGGTCCATTTGATCGACCTTTGTTTTTATTATTTATTATATTTTATTTTCAGATGTTACAGACGGGACAGACATGAGTGAGGGATAGGAAAGGGAGAAAGAAAGAGGAAGGAAAAGAAAAACAGAAGGGGAGAGGGACAGTGAGAAAGGGGGGGAGAAAAAAAATCTCCTGGATCACCTGTTGAGAGAAGAAGAATAGAAAACAAGCAAAAAAAAAAAACAAAGCAACATACTAAACACAACACCATCGCATTAATCTAGCTAAGTGTAAACAGCAGTAAATACTAAATATTCAATGTTGTTGTGCAGCACGCAGGACAGACAGCACACAATGTGCAGTAGCAGCCAAGAAAGGTGTAATTTAAGTCTACGAGCAGTGAACACCCGTGTGCATACTGTGGAGCAGGGAAATTATTTTACTGTTATTGTTAAATAATTATCAACAGTACCATTGCATTAAGAATATAATTTGCAGCATGGATATTGTATTCAGAGGTTTAAACAGTGTGTGTGTCTTTCAGAAAGACTAAGTTGCAGGCTGACAGGAAGTTGCAGAGAGTTTGCAGAAGTGAAAGCAGAAAGTTATTTTGAGCAGCAGGCTAAGACGAGGCTTTAACAATGTAACAGATAGCTTTAAGATGGCCTTAAGATGTTTATGATGATGTTAACTTTGTATTTCAGATGCAGTTATAACTATTTTATACATATTGCATATCTGTGCTTATTTGAGTTGATGTTCAGGTTCTTTAAAAGGTTTAAAGCTTCACTGACGTGACTGTTCAGATGATCCATGTTGAGGGAAAACTAGAACATAGAAGGATAATTGCGTACATGCTTACAAAACACTTATATCAGGTTATTTTATATTAAGGTTTCATTAGAGGTTTTTGATTAGAACATTTATTTAGTAGAAGACATACACATAGTCTCAGTGAGCCTCTGTCCTGGTGAAAGGTCAGAAGTGCAACAGGTGAATTGAGAAAGAGCATTTGAGGACGAGACACAGACAGTTAGTAGGTGAAAGAGGAACCGTTCCTTGGTGTCTCGGCAAGAAAGAGGAACAAGACAAGAACTGAAAGGTAGACAGGAAGGGCCAGCCATGAAAATAGAAGATGATGTTCTGTGTTAAAAGTCATTGTGGTGTTGATATTGACGTATGTATATATCCTGTCTGTGACGCATGAAGGGGCGTCAGTAAATCAAACCCTGATGCTATAAAAATCTGTGTATGTTTTGATTAAGTCGAAGATCACTTGCTGTCTGCGTACAGAGTGTTCTTCCCACACGTGTGTAGTCATTAAAATCATTGTTTGACCAAGATCTTCTGGACCATGGTGGTTTGTACTCTCCTTCCTCAATTTTTGAACCTTAACAATACCTGTGTGGATCAGCGCGCTTGTATTCAAATGGTTTCCACATGTAATGGTCTGCAAGAGGATGTAGCGAGCCATAGCCCCGTCCCCCAGGGCATGAAGCAGGCATGGAGGAGATCCAGGCCCCAGACATCAAATTATTTCTAATTAGCTTTTTTTGTAAATATAATTGATGCTAAAATGCTGAACATTGATGGATTCTCATATCAGCAAAGCAGCAAAGTATTAGCATTGTACTCTAAGTACAGATCTCTAAATACAGACTCTTTATTCTCTTGGACTTGCACACAACTCTTTTTCATTCAACTGTGTCTATGCAAGGTGGGACAATTCAGAATACATGTGGAGGTGGCATGGTTTCCACTGTGATGGTATTTTACCCAGGTGTAAAGGCAATTATTGCAGTGTGACCACATTCTTAAACCAACTAAAGTTGAAACTAGTTGAAAGGTCACATAATTCCAGCTCTTGTTGCTTTCTGCTTCCTTCCTATTAGTCACCGCAAGTCTTTCCTTACAAAAAATGAATTCAAAATAAATTATAGCAGCAAGTGGCACTGCTGCTAACTCTGCCTCATTTCGCAAGTGATCTTTGATTACAATGCAGACAGATCAAGATAATGAGAAAGCATTTTCCTGCCAGGTGTCAATGCACAAGCGTGCGGATGTCATTAATCCACCACATGTTAACACCAGGTGTAAATTGGGCCTTAGTCTTCGTATATGATTCCTCAACAACACCATCCAATCTGTACAGATGAAAAACGACCTGTTTTTTCAGCTCTCAGTTAAACATGAATGATAGTGCAACCCTATTATTGGGCGAAATAAAAGCTGAATTTAAAAGGTGAAATTTGACATTCTGTGATGCAATTAGTGACAATGTGCAATTAAAAAAGAACGACTAATGACTTCAACACGGTGATTCAACCACAAAAACAAAGATGCAATTCATAATTAATGGATTTCTCTCCATTGCAACAAAATTCAGCATTTCTTTCTTATCTGTAGGCAAACAAAGTACGCATTCTATTTCTGGTCTCCCGCTACCAAGTGCATATTTTACACAGTGTACTGACAGTATCTTGGGCCGCAACCAACACGGTCTGCAAATGATGAAATACGCCTTTTAGAGCAAAGGTATACAGGCTCCATTGTGAATCATGGACATTAGTCTGATGACTGGCTCATACAATACCCTAATTTCCTCATGTTACTATGCACAAATTCTTCTATATAAAGCTAAAGGGCTGTTGGACATCAAATTGCTACACAAGTCACATACCATCAGCTGAACATAAAGAATGCACGAAAGAAGATTTGGCTACATTTTTTTTAGAAAAACCTGCAGTGTGGCATGACTTGTTATGAGGTGTTTGAAGCTGCTACCTGATTTTGTTAAGTATGCCCTGTGCCATATGTATATAAATGAACAGCACTGATATGGAAATAGGCATGCTAACACTTGTCGTTTACTTTTAACACAGTTCAAAGTAAGGTTTGTGAGCATTTGTCATGCTTTCAGAAAGGACGCCAAGAAAGGAAGACATAGAAACGCTATACCAAGAGCTTTTCCAGTACATGTAGGTCATTTCTCCTCCCAGTGGAAATATAGCCTGTTTTAGGATTAAGGGCTATGATTCATTATGACTGAATTTAATTACAGCGAGAGGTGGCCAATGCATCCCCGGTTTTAGCATATTAGGGTCCCTTCATCTATTGGATGGGAAATGTCTAGTGGAGGGTGTGGGGGCAGGGTAGGGAAAAAACTGAGTGTGTGGAGAGAATGGGAGGAGGTGGAGGACTTCAAGTTACTCTGGCATAGCTGCAGTTTCAACACACATACTTGGACACACACAGAGACACAAAGGGAGATAAAAAAAAAAAAGCAGATTACTGAGAGTAATCAGGTTAAGGTGAGAAAGTAATGTAAGTTGTTTATTTTTATCCCTTCAGCCATTTACGAAGAGAAAGAAGCCTGATGTAAGAAGACTTTCAGTATTAATCACAGTTTTGTGATACTCAAATTTAAATTGGCTCTCATAATCTGCTACTGTACATAGCAATGCTTAATGTGGTTGGTGTGATTTGTAAAAGTAACATTTTTACATTAGCTCTAGTGTTAACCGTATAGTCTAAAATATGGATTTAGCTAATGTGACATTAACCCCTGGGTCATAAAGTCTCAATTTTAGTATTTTTGGGGGGCAATTATCAATATGTTTAGAGGAGAGGAAAAGTAAGCTAGGTTGTCACGTACAAAGTATGATTAATTCACAGTTGTTGAAGTTGTATAGTGAGAAATGACAGATTTCTCATTATACAGTAATGCAAATGTATATTGACAGGTTTGAGTTTATTCTTCAACAGTCAATGTTCCCAGAGCAATGTATAAAATCTGCCCATCTCATTGGTGGCTTGGATGAAGAAGTACGATATAATTCAGTGCACCAAAGCTAGAGTTGCACCTTTAGAAACACGTTAGCTGCAACAGCTGTAACAGGGGTTAATCTGCATAAACAAACAAGTTGCCTAAATATTTATTCGTCGTGGCACATTCTATTATAGTTTATTAATAACGTGGTAATAGTGGGGTAACTAGGTGGAAACAATAAAGTAATAAGCAATATTAATAATAGTTTTAGCAGAGTAATTTAGCAAACAGATTTAGCTACCTGTTAATTAGTGTAAAGTATTATGTAAATACAATACTTTCAAGTGCAAAAAATGTACTGCAACCTATAATTCTTTGTTAAATAAATTCATAGAAAATCCAAAAAGGAAGGTATATGACAAAAACGCAATAAAAGCTTTAATTACTGGAGACGAATCCTAGTAGCCAGCTTACAATGTAGCCACCTGTCTAACAGCCACATCAAAGCAAACTCTAGGCTAAAATAATGCCAATGATAAACATTGAGCAACATGCTGTAAAGAAAGATGTTTCACAAGTAAGACAGATGCTTGGACGAGACTGCCAGAATCATTTTACAACTGACATTTGGAGCTTAAACATGTTGTTAACAGCTGAGTTGTTTTACAGTGGAGGGAGAACTCTCTCAATACAAACTCTTTATTCTACTCTGTCTGGTAGTGTCATTGTTCTATCAGGCTATCATTATCAGTAGGAGACAACAATGATTTCAGCCAAGACTTTCTGTTGAGCTAAGCTAATACTGAACTTTATGTACCCCCCGAGGTACAAGTACCCCTTGTAGTACTCCTTAGGTGGTACTTTCAAACATGACCTGCTCCCCTCAGGCAGGAGGCTCCGGTCCATTCGCACCAGAACCTCTCGCCATAAGAACAGTTTCTTCCCCTCTGCTGTTGGACACATGAACAATAACCATATGACTGTCCCCGCCACTAACACATGACCCTACGCTGTGTCACTGCACCATTCCATGTTTGGCACTGATCACCACCTGCACTCATGTATATATCTTTCCACGTAGCACTCTATTCTTATTCTCATGTATATATCTCATGTATATCTCATGCACATATCTTTCTACGTAGCACTTTTAATTCTTATTCCTACTTTTATTTTTTTCATGTCTATTTAAGTGCTATTTATGACACTATGTTTGCACTGAAGCACCGCAGCAATTTCCTAATGTTGTAAACCTGCTCAACATTTGGCAATAAACCCCTTTCTGATTCTGATTCTGATTCTGATTAACCCGAAATAAGAAACCTGTTTTTTTGACTCAGATATGTTGTTTCTGAAATTAGACTTCTTCTGGAAGTGGGGAACAATCAGATTAGCATAGAGCTTTTGTGTTTTTATTTTTTTCAATCAAATTGAATGGAGTTTTGATAGACTTAACCCCCCCCCCCCCTCCCCCTCCCCCCCAAGCAACACTGGCTAATACATAATGAACTCATCTCAAAATACACTTGACACAATGAACAATTCTCTGAAGGTATCTGGAGTACAGAAGATATGATAAAGATGGGAAAACTCAATATCGATGTACAATCTCAGTTTAAGGAAACATTTGTAAGACCTCATGGATTCTGCCTAGTAGCCCTTCAGACTAACTCCAGATACAAAGGAGAAAAAAATGCTTTTATTTTACACAGTATCAAAAGCTACGGATCAGTCAATAAAAAATAAATAAAAATGATGCACAGTTTCATTACATTATGAGGACAATAGTCAAGTAGGCTCTGTGCATAGCTGACTAACATGTCCACCTACTGACTGCCTCACTTTCCAACTGAATAAAGACAGTATATCTATATATTTCAGGGCGGGTGAATTATCTTCCCATGCATACTTAAGACTCCTCAAGCTCTTTTATAAGGAAGAAGACACCATAAGTTAACCAACTTTTTTGTAATACATGAACTGCCTGTATGAAGGTTATGCTTGCGTTAGTCACTGAAGTAGAGAAGAATTCTTGATAACCTATTCTACCAATTGCAAAAGTCTCCAGGCCACTTGTTATCCACTTTGTAGAGGAAAAATAGAGAGAACTAAAAACTTAACTTTTGTAGTTATTCATAATACATCTATACTCTGAGCGCAGGCTGAGGACCTCTCTTGAATTATTCAAGATCAAACCTGTTGGGGATGTCGAAAATTCAATACATCAGCACTTCAGGAAGCTTCAGCTAGACCGTATTCAGATAAAAAAAAATGCACATAAAAAGATACAGAAAGAAAATACACAACAACTTCCCTCCGCCTACAATATCCCCTAATATTTAACTGGGTTAAAACATAACCAGCAGTGACAAAGTCAGTTTTTCTTACACAACGTATCCTAATGTGGAAATCACATACGTCTTTTTTTACCCACCATCAAACTGAAAAATACTGCTGAAGGATGAGACGAGAGGAGAATGAGTAAATCAAGGCTTTAAATGCAACACCTAAAAGGCAAACATCTAATACAAACAGCTTGTGTAAATGTTCAAGTAAACTCTGAATCATCTTGATTTTCTTTCTCTCTCCCTTTTTTTTATAAATATGAATAAAATATACCATGTTTTAAATCCTGTGGTTCATTTGATGCACTGTATGTGAAAAGCACCAGTTTCAAAAGCTGAAGTCAAATGGACAGATTGCAACAGCTTTCACAGTCTCAGCAGGAACAAAAACATTTGCATCTTGTTAAACTCTAATCCCGACTTCAGAAAATGTTATCAAACCAGTCTCCATGCCCAGCAATTTCTGGAGTTCTCCCTCTGAAAAATAAGCATGTTCAAAACATAAATTAACAGCCAAGATGCACAAAGAGGAAAAAACTCACTATTGATCATTCAGGGCTTCACATCAGATGTTATTTTAAATATCCTCAGATCCAAATTGTGTGCTTCAAAACAAATCGTAACATTTGTCCTGCAGGTTAGAACTAAAATATATTCTAATAGTCTAAGTGAACTGTAGAGGTGGCCACACCGCAAAACTCTGACCGCACCAAACAACAAGCTGTGAAGCCCATCATAGGCTGCACAAATATTCATAGAACCCTTTCACTGTGGTTTTCCCTCAGAGACAGCGCACCCACCTGTTTAAACTCAATTATCCTGTAAGCTTTATAAACAGCTCGATAAAAAACAACTTTAACAACCTCCAAAAGAATCCTCATGGTGTACTTCGCAATGTACATGGTGCAAATTGCTGTCATACCTCCATAAGCAATTATCAAAATCAGAATCAGAATAATTTATTAATCCCAGAGGAAATTATGCTAATAGTATATGTCAATATGTTAATAAGAGTAGGTACCTAAAAAATGATAGATTGGCAGGATCTACCTTATAGCAAAATAATAAATACATAGATAAATAAATAAATAAATAAATAAATAAATAAATAAATAAATAAATAAATAAAAAGAGCAAGACATCACTTTTAAGGCTACTGCAGTGTACTGTAAGTAATGGTATGGGGCTGGCCACCTTTTTAAAAATGCCCTGGCTCTTCCATTATGTTATGCATTAAAACCGCCTTTGTGCAGAGATTGTCTATATTTGCATGAAGTCAAATATCAAAGATCAAATTTAAATGAAGCCTAATCTGTTGTGTGATTACAGTTAATCAATTTTATTGCTTTAAACAGTTTAATTCATTTAGTATAGTTTGTTGGACACCACAGAATTAACAATTCTCTAAATTGCACCTGATTGGAGGTGTAACCAGCTAAAGTAAGTCAAATAAACCTGTCCACAAGTGTGTGTGCAAACTTAATGACATCTTACTTAATTTCCCTAATTTTAAAGCTTGATCTGACTTGTTTTCAGGTCAGAATCGACAAAAGTTAAATAAATAAATGAACTAGACTACCTCTCATAGTGTAGTGCAGAACCTACTTGTACTACTTCAGCTTGTTGAAACAAGATCCTAATCCTTCCCACCCCTCCTCCCAAACAAAAATGGATGCAAAGACATGCAAAGTGGCGTAACTTCAGCTTTACAGAAACTCATTTCTACAGCATTATTGTATTACTCCAAAACCGACACGTCATTGCCTGTCTCTGATTTGGAACCTTTGTGGTTATTCGTGGCAAATGAATAGTATGCTATTTTGGTGAATGCACTTTTTCACCAGAATAGGCCTTGGCCAGGCATGGTAACTTCCTAGAGCCTCCCTTGGTCGCCAAGCAACTGCTAACAGCCAAGAAATACCCTGGCACATCACCCTCTGTCTAACCGTCGTTTATACAGTTCAGTTTTTACACAAATTAAACAAACTAGATATAAGCTGTTAATTAGTGAGCCTTAGGGGTGTTGGTAAATTGAATTTGTTACCTGGCTACCAAGCTAGCTGTTACACTCTGTTCCCAGTGTTTATGCTAAGCAAAGCAAACATGCTGGTGGCCACAGCTTCATATTTAAGTGAAACCAAAAAGTTCTCTCCAGAAAGCAAATAAGGGCATAAAACTGAACCCCTGTCCACATGTAATCATATGTTTGCAGACATCCAACCTGTTGCCATTCACAGCCAGCCTGTGTTTGGTTTAAGGGTCAATTACCTTGTTTGGCAAATTCTGTAACTATATGAAACTCTGCAACCTTGCTGCTAAAATTCATGTCTATTTAGGAGATCTTTGGTCAGACCCCAGCCACTAAAGTCAACTTAGCTTACTTTAAATTATTAGCTGTGTTCTTTGATGATTTGCATGTGCAGCTTGTCGTCTGTTTTGCCCTCAACCTCATATAAACGGCTTTGCCCTGACTTTGTCCCAACCTCCTTCTAGACTTTAAGTCAAACTTCACCAAATTTGCTTTAAAAATTGCCCTGCTGATATTCACTTCAGCCCTATATGTGTGAGAGAGTCCAAGAGTAAACAATGTCCCCATCCTGTCTTCCCCCCTACCCTGCTGATAACTACCCTACTGTCTGGTTTACACTGCTGTTTTTATCTTCTTTGATTCTCTGGCTTGAATAACGGCTTTCCCACTATCTCAGATGGCCCCAGGATGCCTCTCGAGCTCCCAACTATGTGAGCTCTTGTCCCTTGTGTGTATGATGTCCCCGTGTCAGCTTGAATCACCCTCCTCTCCGACTCAACAGGCTGCTCTCACCACTCCCCAGCTGTGCGGTGTTTGTGGCACCAGCAAGTGTGAGTAGACGCTAGTGAGGCTGACCTTTGCAAGTTGCCTGTGCGCTATGATTCTAACCCATTTGACAGTGAACACTCCAAAGAATGCTAATGAAGTGGCTTGAGTAGTAACACATTATGTTCACTCTGGTGTAATTATCTGTGGGACTGTCCCTGCTGCCCACGATGCATATTGTTTGATTATTAAGCTGAATTACTGTCATTCCGAACACCGAGTTCTCGATGTCGGGTCACAAATAACTCATAATGCACGCACATGAAAAAATATCTAGTGGAAGTTGCAAAAATAAAAAGCACAACAAACGCTCGTTGCACAAAAAAAACGGAAAATTCTGTTTCTTTTGTTGAATTTCCGGCACCTTTGTACATTTGATAGCTCAGCGCCAGAGATGTTTCCATCAAGAGACGGCTTCTAGTCTTTTGCTCTTCGTAAGGGTTCTTTTATTTGTGTTGAAAGAAATGCTTTTGAGTGTAGCCGAAGAGCCCCGGCTACTGCTGCCCAACTGCCGCTTGAATTATAAGGTGAAATTGGTCCATCCATTACTCGGATGGTTAGTTAGATGGCTAATTTTGAAGACATCTCTATAAATAAGTGCGGTTCAGCACAAGGGCTGCTTCTGTGCGCTTGTACCTCCTGTGATGTGAAGCAGCACTCTGCCTCAAAGGCTGCAAATTTCTCTCGCTCCTCAAACACAAACAGATCCATGAAAAATAGCATGTGGGAGTGGATTTAGAAAAGTTATTGAACATGGAAAAAGTGTTCCGAATTGCAAGGCGAGTGATGTTGATGCATTAACAAAAACAAAGATCTAAAAAAATTTCACACCTCCTAACACCGCTTATTCAGCAGATGCCACACAGTGCTGTTTCAACACAGGCAAATATTTAGCCACATGAACACCCCGCAGGAAATGCGCATCACATCATGTTTACCAGTAAGCGTTTGTTAAGTGGATGACTTGTTCCAGCGTTTTCACTTGTTTAAATAAGTGTGTTGACAATTTGCGGTGGAGGCTGTGTAGTTTGAGGTTCTTTAATGTATATTTCCACTGGCTTGATTTGACTGCCGCTGATTCCAGGCCAGTACACTTACCCGAGGCTGAGTGCCAAGGCATAATGAGACATTTGGTTGTGAAATTCAGAATCTGACAGAATCCATTAAAGCCAAGCAGACTGCAGATACGGGGAGCAGCCAGGCCAAAGTGATAACTTCCTATTTCCTACTGACTATATCATTTTTGCCTTTGCTTCCAGCCAAACAAATGGCCAAATTGTGCTGTGACTGGATCATTGTTTGGACATGGATTCCTATTGTTCGTCATATTAGATATCCGGATACTTCTGACAAAAGCAATTACTGGTTGTGCCACTCTGGTGTTGTTGCTTATAACCTGCCGGGAATTTTAGGGCTGTGTGTGTTAGCGCTGTAACTTTATTCTTTTTTTATTTATGAAGAATTCATTTCCAGTAAGGTCATTTTCGTGACATGGCAGGACCTTCCATGTCACTCACACTGAGTCACAAGGTCAGGGTGTCCCACCCACGCTTTTTTACAGCAGCAGTGTGCCCTTGCGACATCAAACAAACACACACTACGTGACAACTATGATCTCAGGGAACAAATAATGTGACAGCTTCTCAAGCTCCCAGGCAGCCTGCTCTGCCCGCAGGGAGTCAATGAATCAGATTTTTGATATTTCTCAAAGGGTTTGGGCTCGGGCATGAGGTCAGATGCAAAGATGTAACCAGTCTGATTTTTACATGCCTGCTGCTATGTTGTCTTTACACCGGATTGGTAGATGAATTACTACAAAACTACAAAATGAAAAGAAAAAAAAAGCCATAAAGGATGAATCAGTGTTTGAATGGAAAAATAAAAGGACCTCTTAGTCAGGAGCTTACTTGCAAATGAGTTTGTGTATATTCCATGTGAATAAGCGGATCTCAACACATCTATGAATAAGTAATCAGTCTGTTCATGTCCTTTGGGATTTACTAACAAGAAAAGCAATCAGACACAAGAATGTGTAAAAGAAAACAGGCACTAGAAATTCCTGACTGCGCCGCTGACCTCTCTTTTTTAACTTTCAAATGGGCAACGCAGGACAAGGACACGGCACAGATGTTCACAAGCAAAAACGCTCTCCTCAGTAGTCAGATGTAACAGATATCTGGGGACACACAGATCAGACAAAACTGCATTTAAGATGACCGCGGACAAGAAATGACCTTTAGCTGAACTCCAGCAATGTCACAAATAAGCTCATTTTGATTTAGATGCTTTGCTCTAGCAGCCTTCTGGCAAAAAAAAAAAAATACAGAGGAGAACAATAGGACAGTCAAATGTATCCTAATTCCAGCTGGAGACGCTAATCCAGTTCAGAGACAGCGAGGAAATGGGCTTGTGAGAGCAGAACTAGCAAATACATGCAGATGAGAATGATTATCCTACAGACGAGCGGAAAGATGAAAACTAATTTAATAATAAGACCAGAAAATTCTCCAAGATAACAGGGATCTGGAGACCAATCCAAGACCCATCTGGCTTGCACTGCACACGCTAGAGCCATTTTCCAACAGGAGCTGTCCATTTATCCTGTAGCGCTGAAAGCTGGGGAGCAATGCTTCTGCACACTGCAAACTAACGGTTCTGCAGAAGGCTACTCCAGCATTAGTATTGGATTAAAAATACCTGTGGATACTCATTAATGTATTACACTACAGATGTCAGGTACTTTTACCTATAGAGTATACAGTATATTTACTTCTTTACACCTCGATGAAAAATTCTTAATAAAATACATTATGAGGGGCTTTCCCTTAAAGTTGATTTGAATGTTACTTTTTCACTGACTGCACCTCTTTGAATGATTCATTTTCAGCTATAGTGATTCCATTCAACAAAAATAAGTCAATTTTATGCTACTTACATCTCTTTTTCAAACAAATTCTTCTACTTATTATCTACTGCACTCACAGGGGATATTGTACTTTTTTTGCACTGAATTTCTTTCAGAGCAATGCATGTCAAAAACTCAAAATTGCCTCTGTGTATAAAATGTGCTTTATAGATAATCTTTCTATTCCCTGCCAAGTTAGAAAAGGCCTTGCATAGATACTTTGGTAAGTCTTTTTAAACATCCCCTTTCGAGGGATTAGCCTGTTCAATATTCACAGTAATGCTGCAATGTATTAAACTAATTTAAAGTATTACAGTTGAAAGATCAAGCTTTTACTAATGGATATGTCAGTAATTGAAGTACAATTACTTGTGTCTAAGCAAAAACTACAGGTGTGAGATTACACATATAAACATGTCCTCAGAGTGCCTTTAGAAGCCTTTACTGGCTAGTTCCACACCGTTTAAAGATGAATGAACTACAAACTAAATTTTAAAGTTCTCTAAATAACTTCCTGCATTGTAATTGTACATAATTAAGTACACTGCGTTGTTTTGTCTCGCACTTAAAATGTGAACGCTGGAAAATTTCTTATAAGGCGTATTTTAATGCTATATTACTCAGTTAAGCGGCCTATGTTTTTACCACTATTGGTCTTTACCTAAGGAAATGCTACCAGCAGTGTTGCCACATCTCATAAAAGCATGATTAGTCACTTTGTCAGTGTACCCTCGCGTTAACTATGCCATTTATGCCTTGCTTTAAATGTCATTGGGAGGTTTTTGTACTTATTTACCTACCAAAACAGGCATTACTTTGATCTATCTGCTTGGACCTTGGCAAAACACCTACTGTAAAAAGACACATTTGAGTAATATATATACCTTTTTCTGTGGACTGATTACAATGCAAATTACCTTGTTGATCTCCAAACTAAAACTGCGTGTTTCCACAAGCACATGCTTCAACCTTGTCGCAATAAAATGCAGAATGTCCTCCCACACTGTCTGCATTTGGTGTTTTCATTTGTTCAGCATTTTATATAGGACAATAGGAATATGTACAACTCTCTGAAACCCTGCTGTGTCCCAGATTTTGCAGGTCATTGTGGTAAGGAGTTATTGATATGTGTATTATTGTGCAGGTGCAGCAAACGTGCAAAAAATGATAAATAAATAAAAAACACAAGTAGGTGCTGATTTGAACAGCAGCTCAGTCACATTTCTTGCACATATACAACACACTAAACTGTGCTAATGGATCGCTTACCTTGCCAACGTAGAGAGGTTCATTTCCTGTGTACTCTTCTAATACGAAGAACTGGTTCCATACCCAGCTGCGTCTGTTTCTGTGCGGGACATCCCAGGGGTCTGGATCAGAGTGTGGAGACTTCTCCAGATCCCCAGAGCTGGGATTGAGACCCCAGCAGCTCCTCTCCTGCAAGGGAAACAGGAGCGCCAGAAGAGCCAGGGCTCTGCATATGCCTGAGCAACACCACCAGATCATTTGGGCTTTTTCCAAAAAGCACTGAGGCCAGAAGAGGAGCAAAAATTAAAAATAAAAAAAAAAGACAGAAAAGCTGAAATGTCAAAACCCTCAGGGTTTTATCCACACAGTCCTGACCCTGTGTTTCACCAGAAAGCAAGAGCAGGCAGACCCTCAAAAGAGCACAAGGGTTGAAAAAGAGTCAAGCTCTGCATTTTGCTGTATTGCTCTTCTTTTTTGCCTGATTGAAGACTAAAAGTGAGGTAATTCCCTCCACTTTGGAGCCAGATCGTTGACATTAAAGCCAGCTAACAGGGTCACTGGCGGCTGGAGAGGCTTCAATGCAGGGCCTTTATAATTGGCACCTATCAGAACACAGAGAGAGGAGAAAAAAAAGAAAGAGACAAAGACAGAGAGGAGAGGAGAGAGGAAGGACTGTCAGCAAAATTGCTTTGTGACCGCAGCCACTTTGGGCAGCAAGTAACGTGGCTGCTGATGCAATGATAATGACATTTTTCACCAATCATAAAGAAATTGGTCAAAAATGAGCAGACAGTAAATATGTTAAACGCAATCAATGTAACGCCCTTCATGTACACACTGTAACCTACACACACAACAAAGAACAATTGGTTGAGGTCAAAATGTTAATAAGGCTTTGATGGAGGGAAAGTGACCTGACTTTTCAAGAGATTTCACACCGAAAGAAACAGCAGCCGCTGCGTGGAATAACAATCAAATGCCATTCAGCTGGCTCTCAATTATCTGGGTTTTTCCCTCACCAAGGTCATTATTTTGTCACATTTTCTTTGTGTAAAATCGCAGTGTAATGGCGGAGGGGCTCGCCATTCAACACTAACAAGCCACATGATCTGTGTGGCTAGCTCTCATCGCCTGGATTAAAAATAAATCTGAGCTGTCAGCAGCATGATGGCCCGGGCTCTTCTGACCTCTACTCCGACCACTCTGTTGCCCGGTCCGAGCACATGCAAGGGGATCTGTCTCGCTGCCATCCTCGCTCTGTGACAGATCCCCAAAGATGCCAGAACATGAAGACTTGTCAGAGCAGAGAAAAGCATCGGCTCCTGACAGATAATGTTCTTCATGTCACAACACATCCTGGCAGTTGAGCAATTATATAAACTTCATAATATTGCTGCTTTTGTCTGTCTAATTTGACACCTAATTAGAACTTCAACAAATTCCCTCAATAAATATTTGTGAAGGAGGCTCACGGGAGCGACGCTTTCGGGCACATTTGTATGAACTTGAGGCGATACGAATGCCATTTAAACTTCAGCAGGTGCTCTAAAGCAGACGTGCAGAAGACTGAGTGTTTGACCATACATCTATTTATTTCCTCACTGACCTCTCTTTCTCTCTCCTCTACGAGCGCATTGGCAGGGCCCTGGATGAGGAAGGTAATTGCTTTGGCATACAGTGACCTCTGTCTTCCCACACAGATTCTCCAGTTCTCATTTTACTTCCTCTCTGCCCCCCCAAGCAAAATAAAAACAGCACACCACACATCCTGTGGAAGTCGTTTGCTGTACCTCACCACAGCAAAGTCATTAGCCAGCGCTAATAATTAATACTGAAATGACAACAGCATGATTGTCACCTCTGCAGACACATATGTGTATGCTGTATGTGAGGAGCATCCTCAACACGTTCTTTTATTTTTCTAAAAGCATCTGAAACTCTTTCTTTTTTAAAAAAATGCATATTAAATAAATATTTCTGGTCAAAGTGCAAGAAGCACATAAACCACTACAGGGCACAGCTTTATCCAGAACACTATGATAACATTCTGATCTGCCATTGCTTTCAATGTGAAAAAAACCACACAAAAAACCCCACGTATGCTAAACATACTAAATCTGTAATGTGTGCATATGCATTAATACACAGATTCAAAGTCACTGCCTCTACATGACAATTTAATGGTAGAGGTGGAAAGTGGAGCAGATCTGGCTGCAGGGCAGCACGAGTTGTGAAGGCAGGTTGCAGCCGTGGTATTGTAGGAGAGAATATCGGCACAGGGTCAGTGTGAGCCGAGCGGCCAAGTTAATGCTTCTCATTTCGCGAAATCCCGAACACGAAGAGACGGGAGGCTGGAGATGACACTGATGCAGCTGTGGGTGCAACTGTGGGTTCAGTAAAGCAGATATTGGCTTTTTAGTTAATGAGTTTCTGTTGATTTACTGTCTGTTTGATTTTAAGTTATTAGCCAACTCATGCAGTAGGAGAAATCAATTTTTTCCCAATGCAGTTAAGCTGTTCATCATTTTAAAGAATTAAAGCGTATTATATCAATTGAAAGTGATTGAAATAAATTCACTACTGGCAAACAGAGACGAACATACCAAGAGCGTATTGTGAGACTGGTGTTTCTTTCTTTTTTTTCTGCTGATGTCAAGTTGGCTTTAAGTTTTGTGTGTGTGTGTGTGTGTGTGTGTGTGTGGGGGGGGGGGGGGGGGGGACTCAATGATGGTATAACAACAGAGAAAAAACTGTCAAATGCTTTGTCCCCTAGTAAGTAAGCTGGTGGAACCAAACACTGGAGGAATACTGTAAAGCAAAGGGACACAGAGACTGGCACAGTTGGGAAACCACACAGGCACTTTACCTTCACTATAGCAGGCTGCCCATTATTATTCATTTAAAAGCAGTTTTTTCTTCTTTTTGAAAAAACACGGTGGGTCATCCTGCTTGAAAGCCCTCACAATGTTTGTGCCATATCCCTTAAATGCTTCAGTTAGTTTTCAACGATGCAGAAAAAAAACTCTTTCTTTTGCTTTAAAAATATTCAGATATAATCATAAAGTTGACTCACTCAGTCTAGCAATATCAGGCTTTCAAAATGGTCAAAGCACACACAGGATTGCCTGTGAAGAAGCCGACTCTTGGTTGGCCGTTGTCAACGCGATGACTTTAAATGAAGTGAAAATGTGAGATAAAGCCATGAATGTAAAGCCTCCCGGTCATCCCTCGCTTCTGTTTCTCTTACACACAGTCCTCTAATCCCATTTGCCAGTCTCACAACAGGATTACCAGTGCTACAGCGCTCAGTAACCAGTCACACGCTTCCTCTGATCCATATTCTCCTCCATCATTGGGAACGTGCAGTGTCTTCTCCCCGGGGGGCAGATCACGCTACACAAACGTCTGTGAACCTAAGTCAATTATGGTTTGGGACACTTCACAAAGACAGATTCACGTGTCATACAAGCATACGGCCGCAATTAAAACTACTGGATAGGTAAATTTAATAAGATCGATCCATTTGACTTCTAGGAATCCTTGGGTCCTGTGATTCATGTCTATGTCTGGCCTGTACACCACCCCATCAACTAAACAATTTTGCAGACTCCCACCTCCATCCCACCCCCCACGATGGCAATGGTACCACCTAACAACAGCAGGCTCTCAACAGCAGCTGAAGATGTCGGTTTTAAACTCATATTTCAGTTTCCACAGATCCCAATTTCAAGAAACTACAAGAAAGGAAAAAATATATAAATTAGGAACCATTTGGACCACACACCACAACCCACAAAGCATCTGCTGCCAACATCATGGTGCCAGACATAAGAGGACGCCCCCAGAGGTTTTGTGCACATGGTGGGATGGGTCAGAGCAGTTTCTTTT
The DNA here is from genome assembly GCF_057382275.1 of Copadichromis virginalis. NCBI lineage: Eukaryota > Metazoa > Chordata > Actinopteri > Cichliformes > Cichlidae > Copadichromis > Copadichromis virginalis. The sequence continues at coordinate 19,672,797 of NC_140626.1, read as the reverse complement.
TTTTGAGAGGGGGGGAGGTTTTGGCAGCATGAGTACAACCTGCATAATATTGAGAAGGTGATTTTAATGCTGTGGGTGATAGGTGTACAGTATATTCACTGGAGAACTTATAGATCTAGCCTTTTTGTGTGTTTTGTGACATTTAAAGGTCTGTTTGTAATAAAAAAAGGAGCTGTATGTGAGCAGTTTTCATATAAATAATAGTAGCATGACATTTCATTGATTTTTCTTAGACCTTCTCTCCTTGCTTGTCTTTTTATAAAGAAATCAGAGCACAGGGTCAGCTGCAGAGCAACAGTGGCCATATACCTGGCGGGTCTTCAAGGATATTTACAGTGCACACAGATCAGACTCTTGCTGACGCAGGAGCTTGAACCCGAGCTCTCCAGTTGAAAGGTGGTCGTCCCTCACGCTGATTTCTAACATCTCATCTCGCGTTCATTTAAATTCACCTGGCATCCTGCACTGGAAGAAGCTGACTGACATTGTATGCTTCATACGCTGCACGGAAAAAGATGTCAAGATGTAGATGGATGTGCTCAGGGCCAGGAATAAGACAATCGCCTTTTTCACCTATATTAAAGCACTTCTGAAAATAATGCCAGACTTGCAGACTGAATCACTGTTTGTCTACCAAACAGCAAGTGGAACAATGTTAAATCAAAACTCTCTGTTATTAATTTTCCTGTAAGAAAGCAAAGCCACCTGTTTTTTATTAAGGTTTGTGTAGGTATTTCTAGGACAGTGTTCTAAAAGAAGTGAAAATGCTGACCTTCAGTTCCACACACGCACAAAACAATCATATCTTTAATTGCTTGCGCAGAATTAATAAACATAATAAATCAAGCAGCTGATGAACTGTATATTCATTCCTCTCACTATGGCGACTATGTGGCATGCAGGATAAAAATAAAAGTAACACAAGTGAACCAATTTGCACAGATAGTTTGAGGCATTTTGTTGAAAGCTAAACAGACACTTGGGGGAAAAAAGTACCATCTCAGTGAGTCATTTTATTGTATATTGATTCATAATGTCATTTTTGTCCTTAAACAAGTGGAACGCTGTGCCAATTTCTGGTATGGTTCCGCTTATTCCCACTGCAGTTATTAGTTTCATGAATTTCCTCGAAGCATGTGGGGGTATCTCAGCCTCAAACAGGGCAAATCTTTTCATTTTAGAAAAGTCTTAATTCCTAATATGATTGAAAATAAGTTCATTTTTAAAGCTTCAGGCATTTTTTCCTTTATGTAGGTTGATGGAGGGGGGAAATGAGATTTTGCAGCTCATTTCTATACTGAGTGACCCTTTGCAGTGCAAATCAGCAGGTATCCCTCTCTATAGAGACCTTTTGTTCTGGTCAGGTTTGCACAGTCAGGCGACCTGGTTTCTTTGACCCTGCTGTTAACTATCAATAATTGCGCATTGGCTGCCGACACCTGCAAGATGCAGAAAAAGTTCGCAGGGCGCACCTGTTCCCTAATCGACCTAGCGGCGTTTTGATAATTTAAAGAAGAAGAAAAAGGAAAAGATCGAGTGAACATCTTGACAACTTCAGTGTTTGGAGAAATCAAGCAGGAGAGGACGGAGAGTGGTGGCAAATGAGCACATGATGGGAAACGGGCAGCACGAAAGCGCCGACAGTAAACATCTCTGTGAGCGACCGCCGCAGGAAATCCGTGTCCACGGAATACTAATCACAGAATAAGCGACGGGACAAAAAATGCAAAGCAAAGCCCTAGTAGCGCATACATTAACAAAAAAAAATGTGGGAAAGAAAGAAAGAAAAAACTCGAAACATGATTGCAGCTGTGAAATCTATTAAAATTACTCACCCAAAGAAGATGGAATAACTTCACCGCGACACGGATGGTGTGCCGTGGTAGAAGTTGGGCTTCTTCTCTCCAGCACACGCAGAAAAAAACGGCTTATGTCAAAATAAAGAGTTTGAAAGTTTTCATGATGAAATTAGTCCTGATGGCGGTGCACGGCTGCTGGAGATCGGCTACCGGATCGCGCGTAAATGCTCACCCTTGGGAAGGGATGTGGCAAGTCTGATTCTTTCTCTCTCGCTCTCCAACTCTCTCTCCCCCCCTCTCTTACTCTCACGCACTCTCTCACTCTCACTCTCTCTCTCTCCCTCCTGCGCAGTGCTGACTCTGTGCAGGGAACCCCAGCTGCAGGGTTTTGGGTACGTATCTATATTTCTCTTAACATAAGGCAACGAGGGAATCGGAACACCGGGCGAGACAGGAAACGCTCTCATCTGAGCCAAATGCTCGCTGACTGGAGTGGAGGGAGCCTATCGAAAGAGTTTGACCAAAATAAGTTGGCAAGGAGGGAGCCAGAGACACGCAGCGTTTTTGGCAAACCGGACGAAGAACCAAAATTCAAACCTGCCAAGTTTTTGGCAGCAGATGGCATGCGTACTGTGAAATGATTGCCTTGCTAGTGAAAGGAAAATCAATACCAAATTATTGACACCTTCAACCAGCGAGAGGAATTTAGCATCTCCCCTCACCTTGAGAATTAATTAAATCTTGAGAGCTACCACAGGTTTAAAAGAACTCTCTCATTTTTAATTTTGGGAAATTTTGCACTTAGGCACATGTGCGTATTTCTCTTTTTTTCCCCAGAATAATTCACACTTTTAAAACACAATGTTTATTCAGTACGCTTTTTTTCTGAAGTTCCACATTTGTGCTCCCGGAGTTTTGTTTTTCGCCCAATTAGCAGCAAACTGAGCTCCTGTGGTGACAGAAGAATGCAGCATAAGGCTGGCCTCTCTTAAACTACGGCACCTCTACAGTCACAGACTCTGAGACCAACCAGTATTAGTTACGATCCTAATTAGTGACAGTAAACACACTATATGTGCCAGCCCTTCCAGATAATAACGCATGCATTTGCAAAACAAATTCTCATCGAGCCTAGGCAGTGTTTGGACTTTGGTATTTGTTTTGAAGCAGGTGGTTTACACTTACTCTTTTCTTTTTCAAAAGATTGTGCACCAGTTTTCACATTGCATTTCGAATTATAAACAGAGATTGGACATTAGTAACAAATGGATTACACTCTTTGCATTTTTATCCATGCTATTTGCATTTTGGAGACGGCACATTACCATGGTGCAACCTCCTTTGTCTCATCTCAGTCATTTAGGAAGGGAGCACTGACCCAAACTAATAGAAAGAGCAGCCTCTGTCTGTCATACCTGGAAGAGCAGTTAGCAAAGTCTAAATCTGAGACAGAACAAGTTAAAATATATATATACATATATATATATATATATATATATATATATATATATACATATACATATATACATATACATATATATATATATACATATATATATATACATATATATATATATATATATATATATATATATATATACATATATATATATACATATATATACATATACATATATATATATATATATATGTATATGTATATATATATATAAATAAGTTACTATAAAGTGTGCTGGGAAACGATGAAGACTAATATTGTTGGAGACAAATGGAAAGGCAGAAAAGGAAGGGAATAATACCAAGAAGAGGAAATAGCTGGACTGATCAAGAAGTCAACTTAAAGGATGTAGAGGGACAGAGTGCAGCGGGAGTAAGGGGGGTGTGATAATAGAGGAAGAGGTGAAAGGGAGGAGAAGAGGGAGGTTTATCGCAGGAGGAGGGGGGCGCGGGGGAGTAGTTCAGCGGTGAGAGTTATTTAATTGGAGAGTGACATTGGGAGCTTGGCTCGTCAGCTCTTCCCCATCAATCACGCGCGTTCAGGAGATGCCTGAGGTGATGTGGCCCATGTCCTACTCCCTCTAGATCTCACGGCCCACCCCGGCATTTAACCGCCATGCCTCTATTACATATCCTACACCCTTGGTGCTCCATCGCCCCATCAGGATGCTCTGACCTCTGCTCACCTGGCCTACAGTAATCTGCTCCCCTGTGACACGCTCCTTGATGTGTCTTTTTGTTCACCGACTAACAAGAAAAACACTGAAGGGATACTGTAGCAGCTTGTGGAGCACTAAAATATGACCTCCAAGGACAGAGTTTGATTTTCGTGTAATATGTGTCACAATGCAACAATAAAACCGTTGATAGCTGAAGTGAGTGACAGTATTTCAGTGCAGCTAAACCCGTAAAGAGGTGGGATTGAAGAGGCAGCATATCTACACTCAGTTCTTAAAGTCTGTGTTCTGAAAGCAAAAAAAAAAAAAAGGGGGGGGGGGGGGGGGTGTAGAGAGGTGTTGATGCTTTTTAGTGGCCAGTGGACTCAAATCAAGGATCATCCTGCAGTGAGGCCACGGTGCTAATGACTACACAATCATGCCACCTTTGTTTGGGAATGCATGAGACTTTTTTATCCAGGAAAAGATGACAGCAGGATGCCAGAGGATGGAGGGCAGAGGTCTGTGTATTTTCTCCTGGGAAATCTTGGATCCCTGTATTCATGTGAATGCTACTTACTGTACTGTCATTGTCACAGGCCAGATACACAGCTTCATGGAAACAGTAAATCCTGGTGGACGTTGCCTCTTTCAACAGGCTGCAAAAAATCCTAAGGCATAGAAACAAACTTGTGAGACAGTGTTCACCAAGCTTTAAATTACTCAGCTCTCAATCTCAAACCTCTTTGGTATGTGCTCAAAACTTAAAACCACCTAATGACATACAGGACTTAAGGATCTGCTACTAATGTCTTGTTGCTTGATATCACAGAACACCCTCAAAGGTATCCATTAGTCTTGTATTCACCATTCATACACTACCAGTCGGTTTCTCTGTGTCCCAGTTCACACTCTCAGATCCTCCACTGTTAACCCTTTTAGATACACAGTACTCCTTACCATGGTGGGGGTAACTTGTTATGAAGTATCAGATTACTGTAATCACATTACATTTTTCAGCAATGCAATAATGTAACACACGACAGTACTAAAATCAGTGCAATTACAATTATGTCGTTACTGGCATTACAAAGATTCTTCAGTTATCTGTCCGTCAGATGGACATAAAGTAAAAACAAACATGATTTTGTTTTTTTATTCTTGCCTTCTCACTTACTCAAGTGACTTCATTCCTATACTGGGAGGAGGAGGAAATGGTGGAGTGGTGCAACCCCACTCAAAAACCTCAATTTTGGGGAGTGGAGATGTGGATATTTTCTTTTTATTGCACAAAAGGACAAGAGTGCAATGCTAAAGTGGAAACTGCGTCCAAGACAGAAACAACTGCATTATACTGCAAACACAACATCGGCTCGTTGTAACCACTGCACAGACATCATCTGAACACAGATCTAGCCAAGAACCCGGAGCGACGATAAACCTGACAAACATAAACAATGGTGAGCAGTCAGGCTTGAAGCCTCTGTTTCTACCTGTTCATGAACTCTACAGATAATGTCAGGAAACTCTTAAAAACACACCTTTAACATCTGGCACTGAACTAGTGCTTCCACTTCATAAAAAAATAATAATAATAGGACCACTGTACAGTCGTACCCACTGAGTTCAGCCATATTTAGGAATCAGGTGGATAAGACCTTTACGCATATCTCCTTTATCAATATCACAGATACTTTCTGCTTTGTTACTCCCAAGATTGTTTCTTTTCTCACGTTTCCATGTTTGGATCTCATGTATGGTTTATTTTTATTAATGTATTTGTATGTCTGTGTGCGTGTGTATTTGTGATGGCTTGCTTGCTTCTTAAATTCCTGTTTTACTATGTAAGTGACCTTGTTTTTTAATGTGTTTTTATGCCTGTGAAGACCTTTTGAGCCCTCTGTATGTAATATTGGGTTATACAAATAAAACAGAAATGACCCGAAGTGAATTAAGTGAACTCATTTCACAATTACATTTGCAGTTTCCATCAAAAATATACAGCACTATTAATGCTAACTGAACAAGAATTTAAATGTGCACATACTATTTTCTTTTTTTTAGTTGAGCTGCACTACAACATTTTCACATTCTCCTGGGATCCTGGGATAGAAGTCCCTTGTTGTTGGGGTAGAATCGCTGCTCTAACTGATAATGCATAATGCATGGATATAAAGTACATTAGCTGATACTTATACCAGCAAAGAAATTGGATAATTGACTGTTAATTGCTGATTAGTCTCTGACCTGCTAAAAGATAGTTGACGTTATAATTCCAGTAACTGCCTTTTACAGTCATTGAAAAGAGATGATTGTACCATTAACTGGTCAATTTCACCTCTAAACAAGGTATTGATTTCCCCAGTGGACATTTAAAGAAAAAAAAGGTGTTGCTCTGTGCACATCTACAGCAATGTCATAACAAATGTCAGCTTTTTAAAACACTGGTGCCCAAACCTCGTGCTTAAAACAGCCAGAGCAGAAAGCACAGCAGACAGAGCAGAATAAGGAGGAACTTTACGTGAAGTGATCTGGAGGCTCTCACTGCGTAGATACTGCTAAGAAGATCTGCAGTGAAATGTGCAAATGTTTGAGTTTATGAAATCCACTACACTGTGCAGGCCTTTGCACACTTAAGCTCTGGCAGAGCAATGATTCAAAGCAAGTGACCTTTTCACACCGTGATCTTGACAGTTGGGTCCTGATTTATCATCGAGCTCAATTCCATTTAGTGGTTGTTCTAATTCATCTCTGACTTCTGCCCATCTCCATAATTGAATCAAGACATTTGCACGCAAGTTAAAATGCCCTCTTAATTGTTCTTTATTTCATTTTAATTCTTCTGTTGATTGATTTTTTTTTTTCTTTTAAGCTCAGACACATCAGGGCCAGTGTTTCGCACAGTGAGGGTCAGGCAGCATGGGTTTTGCATAGCAAACTATACGCAGACATGCATCGCGGTGCATTTCGAGTTCACAAGGCTGTAGAGAGTTGGGGATCAGAGACAGCAGAGGGGCCTTGATGTTCAAGGGATGAGACCGGGGAGTTGTTGTCCCCCTGACTCTGGCACCATGACCAAAATACAAAGCTGAGCTTATTTACATATGCTGCATCAAAACATCCTCGCTGTTACTCTATGAGAAGCGGGGATTTGGACTAATCATCCAGCAAGTATTGAACGATTACATTTTCATCAGATGCAATGTAAGAGGGCTGAAAGATCAAGTGAACTAATGGATGACCTAATCATGGGGGATTGGCTGTATCGATTCAGATGGCCATATCCTCATTGTCTGTCATGCCTCAGAGGCTAGCGGCGGATACGTTTTCTTATTGGCTGAAACTACCATATTCAAGAAAACCTCATTCAGATTACACTAATTTAGCCCGTGCCTCTCCTGTTTCCCTGAGGGTTAAATAGATTACAGGGTAAGAATGTCAATCTTGCTGAGTTGCAGCTTAGAACTTGTGTTGCGGAGGGTTAGACTTCCAATAATTTACTGTAACAAGTTTTTATCAATCTTACTCCCTTTTTCGATATTTTTTTCTCATATTTCCTCTCCGGGAGATTCTGCAGCGCACAGTTCCTCTTCTTGCATCCACCATACATAAATTGTCTTAATCCTCATTGATATACAGTGTGTTGAAAATGTTGTCATGCTTGCAGATGCAATTTTGCACGCAGGCAAAATTATGACTTGGTGGTTGGTGACACTGGCTGCCAACACTGCAGAGACAGTCATTCTTCAAGGACAATCTTCTGCATCTGTGTGAATAATCAATGTTACTGAGAGTTTATCATGGACTTGTAGCATCTTTCAGGTAGCATTGGGCAATATCGCTTCTGCAAAGCACATCTAGGATTAAAGGGACTACTTGCTTAAGATGATAGAGAATCCCTAAAAGAGAGGAGAAAAATCAAGGTAAATACTCGAGATTGACAGAGGTCATTCTCAGCAATTTCCCTCCAGACGCGTCACAGCAGGTTCTGAAAGAGAAACGTCTCGCTGCAGACAGACATGTTCATTCACCTCGGTTTGTGTCGACTGAGACAGCATCCTGATCCGAATCCTAATCACGCACCCACTTGCTTGCATTCAGTGGTCTGTGTGTCACAGAGCAGAAGAGCCATGGCAGCTTAGGGTGTGCTCTCAATTCACACTCCAGCCTGCAACTACAAAATCTCTGCAAATGAGGGAAAAAAGGGTTGACGGGGATCTAACTTTGCTATTAATCCCTATCTGAATCGAAAGCCGTTTGGTAGTTAGCTGATTTGCAAAGATCAAATGACTACACAAAGTTTTCTTTAATGACCCACAGAGAATTTTTTTTCTAGGCAACTTGCTGCTTTTACTCCTTGAAGCTCAGCTGTTTAAATATTCTCACTTACTGTTTAAGCTGTACAACCACTAATTTCAACTCTGAATTTTATTCCAGAGGTGTTGCAGGCAGATAGATGCCTTTTTCCTCTTTTCATTGCTTTAAAAAAAAAAAAATTGACTCAGATATATCAACTATTTTTCCAAAAGTGAGTGAATACATATTCTACAAGTCGCAAAACATTACTCCCAGTTGCTGTGTGACTGCTTGGTTAGCAGAAATAACTTTATTATTTATGATATTTTGTTTTAAAGGAAAAATTCTGATTATGCAGATTTAAGCATAACCGTGATATCACAAGTAGAAAAACTGGTTGATAGCTTTATTAAGTCTGTGCAGGACAAATCTATTTCACCCTCGGCATTGCTATGGATATTTTGGTTATATGCACTGTTGGTCAAGTTACTTAAAAAAAGTAATTAGTTACTAATTACTGATTACTTCTCCAAGAAAGTAATCCCATTACTTTACTGAATATTCATTTTCAAAAGTAATTAGTTGCTTTATTACTTAGTTACGTGTAACTAAAAACATGATACACAACCTGAATATGTAATAAAGCAATAGATGTTTCAGCCAAATTCTGTTTTTTTGCAAAATCTATCATATAAAATTGAATCAAATGAAAAAAGTCTCTTTCTTAAAATTGTTTATTAGTTTTAATCTTTTAACTTTATGCACATTGCATCAAGCAAAAATTTAATCACATGCAACAGTCTTTGACTTGAAGAAATTTGTTTACCATTTAAACCTATTTTCTGCCTATTCCAGCATATAAAATAAAATATTCTTTTGTGTTTACACTCACTCTTTCAAATAGATGCAGGTAAAACTCAGCAAAAAAAAACAATAAAATCAAATATTCAGCAGCACTGAGTCCTGTCGCTCTTAAATCTATTGTCACCTGTTTAGCAGGAGTGGGGCCGGTCATGTCAGTGGGGGGATCCAGGGAGTTACTCTGTGAATTTCACATTCCTGTGGCAGCGTGCTAGGTAATTGTACTTGCTCAGATCTGAAGTTTAATTTTTAGCTGTAGAAAGAAGTTTTCCTCCAGAAGAGTCTACAGTGGACGCTAATGCTTTTGCCACTTTTTACTGAATCAAACTCAAAATAATGTCAGTACGTCCAAGCTTTAAACGCTGCATGGTCGTACTCTCTCCCGCACTCCATCTTATCCATTGTTGATCTACACACGTCACGTCGCACTCTCGTACGTCGATGTCATGAGACACTCTCACAAACAAAATCACGGTTTAGTAACCCAGCGTGCTTACAGGAAAGTAACAGTAATCTAATTACCTTTTTTGCAATAGTAATCCCTTACTTTACTCATTACTTGAAAATAGTAATCAGATTACAGCCCATCTCTGCTTATATGTGCCAACTTTGCACTCTCTACCTGATAGTATAAATTAGCTATAGAGACCAAAGACATTTTTTGTACCAGCACGCTTGGTTGTGCTGCAAAGTTGTCCATTTAATATGGTGTAACATGGTTACTGACTCACTGTTAGAGGCACTCATTTTTCACTAATGAAGGGCCGCCAGAGTTTGCAAAGATTCAGAAAGCAAAGCCTAATGAATGCTTAAAGGGACATCAACAAAACCTTCATCAGATTGAAATTTGGTTTATCGTCTGTTCCCAGCATCCCCTCAGTGTTTTATTTGTTCCCTGAAAGTGCTGTTGTGACCAATTAACAACCGGATCTCCTCCACAAACATCCACCTTTAAATTTAAATTTTATACTGAGGATGAGCTCAACATTTGAAAGGTTTAAATTCTCGCATGCAAGGCAGTTGGTGAGCAAAAAATTGTCTTGGTATAAACAAACAAACAAAAATTGTACAAATTGGAACACATTTTCTACAAACGTGTACGAATTGAGTTCCAGTGTTTCTTCTATGTTTGGCTCTCTCCCTGAAGGTCCACTTGCATGCACCTATATGTGATTTCACCACAGACCTCTCTTTTGGAAAGAGCAAACATCAAATTTCATGTCAAACTGACTCAACCTACACGCTGAGAATTAAATAGCAGATTTCAATGGGGAGGGCACACTGTCCAAGCCTGAAAGTGATGCTTCTGGCTCACTTAAGGATTTCACATGAATACTGAGAATTTGTTCCCCCAGTGTCAGACTGTCAAAACCGAATATTTGCCTTAAGGTAAGAGTCGCAAAAGTTTCAATCACACCTGAAATGTACACATATATAGGTGTGAGTTTGGATATTAAAAACAAAGCATGAGACAATATTTAGATGAACTGCAGACGGAGTTCCAGAAGTGTTTTGATACTTTATAAAATTTATTCTCTTTTTTTCATAAATGATTCAAATCCAGAGTCACCCCAGCTGCCAGAATCTGAAGGAATCTGGAACTTAAACGTTTATAGCTACAAGTGGTGCATACTTGATGCTAACTAATAAATCTTGTGTGAAATATTACTGTAAAGGTGCCTCTCCATCCTCATGCGGAATTGCTCTTTTACCTCGACGCACGTAATCATTTAAGGAAACTGCTTGAGGTTACATCAGTTTATCAGTTTCTACTTCATTTGTTGTGCCTCCAGCACCAGGCTTTTCGTTTTGCATTTTTGAAAAGTGACAAATATCACAAGCTTTTGACAGCCAGCCTTGCCTGCACGTCACCCGGATGTTTTTCTTTCATTTTGAAAAAAAAAAGGAGAACAAATATTGTCATCTTGTGTTGCATACAATGAGAAAAAGAGAAAGAAAGAGCAACTAACAAGCACAAATAAAATAAAATAAAATGAGGAACAGGAAGGGACAGTAAAAAAAAAAAGGCAGAGACACTGGCTTTGTCATGACAGTCTCCTCTCCCATGGCGGGGAAGATGTGTGTTCACATGCTCCAGTAGTCAGGTTGAAAAACCCAGGCCTGTTGCATTCACTCGAGCAGTGCAGGAGCACTCATGGTTGCCTGGTTGGCAAAGAGCTTGTTATCCCCCTACTCCTTCATCTGCTTGCGCCTCTTCTTTCCACATCCCTTCTTCTCACACCCCAAGCATCTGCATTCTGTTTGCTTCAACAAGCCCCCTCTGCTTTTCCTGGCCACCGTGTAACAAGGAAACAAGCAGCGCCTTTTTTATTTTTCTTGCAAAGACACAGGTGAAGACAAGCAGCACAGCCAGCAGCCCAGGTGGTGTTTGCGTCAAGCAAAAGCTTCCTGATCCTGAAAATCAAATGCTGTCCCATCAAACCAAATCCGCTGCTCCCGCCGTGCCTGAAACGTCCTGCTGGTGACAAATGTGAGTCCCCAATCTCAAAAAGAGGAAATGAGCAGTGATAATCTAATGGAATCGGTCAACCAACAAGTGTCAAATGGGAATACACACAGGCGCGGGTGAGCGGCTGGGTTGACTGAATACGCTGGATAATGAAGCCGAGAGAAGTATAACAAGTCTTCTTCCTCTTATTGAGCATATTTCAAAGATTTCTCGTTAACTCCAAGAGTTTCTTTTCTGCCCATTAAATTTTCTTTCCATCTTTATGTGAATGGGACTGTATGAGCCAAGAGCACTTGCTGAGCCAGTGGGTGGAGGCCAAACAGAACCAAAACAATAACAATCATTTTTACAAGTTTTTCTTGAAGCTCATAAAATGAATACAAAATGTTTTAAAATGGCACACAATAGGGCAGGGAGTCGGTACTCTATTCAGACTTCAGAAGCTAAAATGCAACAAACTGCTTCTCATGACTGCATTTGTTAAGATGTTCAAGCTCTAACTAATGGGTCTGGGCTGGCATGCACTCATGTACACTTATGTACACCTTCCAGGAAGTGACCGGCCTGGTCAGTGCTGTTAATTCCTCCTGTGCATTTCTGACTACTTTTTCAGTTATCAATTTGGAATTTAAGGAATGTGCATAGAAAAAAATTCTGATCATGACAAAGAATGAGGACCTAGGAGGGAAAGGGTCCCAGCATTTGATTTGCAGCAGCACTCTATATAAAACACTGGGACATGACCACAAAGTTATTACCACATAAAACACCATGCGTGAGCACAAATACTGGTGAGTGCCATTGGTCACTTCTTTAGGTTATGTTGTAGGCTTTACTGAGACTCACTGCAGAAAGCTAAATAAGTCATCACACTCAGCACTGACGAGATTAAGATACCGCATCATTTAATGGTGCTAAAACAAAAAGGATTTCCCAAGTTTATCACCCTGAATGTTGAACACATTTCTCCAAATTTGCCCCCCTGAAAAATGCGCAATAGTTTCCTTTTCTTTTCAAGCCCATGAAGCGTATAGACAAGTAAGATTTTCAGAGGCCAAGCTAGTTTACCCCTGGGACTGCTTTTTACAGTGTTGCATATGAATTATTAAATGTTATGGCAGAGCTACATGAGTCTATCATCACGCCATTATCGACCATTGTTTGGACAAAAATGTGATTTTTTTTTGCCAGGTGTACAGTCTACATCTTTTGTCACGTTTTTGTTTGTTTGTTTGTTTGTTTGTTTTTATCACACTAACCTGATTTGCATAATTATCAAGCTGATTAACTTGGGGTTGCCAACTAAAAATGAAACATGCTTTTCTCCACTGTGTCTCAAGAAGGGATCAGACATTGTTTGAATCTTTTTGTTGTTGTTGTTGTTATTCTTTGTCATTATTTTGAATGAAATATTCAAGAGGGTTAGGTAAAAAGCATCCCTCTTTCACTTTAGATACATTTCCCCAATCATGAATGTCAACAGCTATCAAGATATTCTTGTAAGCAGATATCTAAATGTATGAAATTTCCTGCTCAGGGAGACAAAAAGGGAAATAAAAAGTAAAAGAGGGAGGATGACAAATGGTGATTAAATCCATTGTGTGCAATCAGTATAAATAAAGATCAAGTAAGAATGAGCTCAGCTGATTATCAGTGCGATCGAAAAACAAAGCCTTATACTGCACGTCACAAATTAACTGCGCTCTGTTCCTCCACCATCTCCCACTGTCAGAGATTTTTTTCCCTGTCTGTTTCTAACTTTTAACACTTTGATTTCTCATGTGAGGACAAACCCACATCTGAAATTGGAAAAGTTCTCCAGTGGTGCTGCAGCAGAGATCGGTGCAGAGTGGCAGCAGCTGATTGAGCTGATGGTCTGAGTTTCTGAAGGCCTCTAAGCCTTTTCAAGAAAGCCCCCCATGGGTTTTTCCTGGTTCAGGAATGCGCTGGGGCCGTGCTGGCTCAAGCTGACAGGGCCCCCTCAGGCCCCAGTGGCTGCCAGGATGAAGAGAATGCTCCGAGTAGACACACACTTGACAGGAGCTGATGTGGTCGTCCACGTCCGTCACAACTTTCATTTCCCACACTATGCCACTGATCCCCTTGCTGGGTGACATTAGTGACACTGTCTTTTAATCTGTTGCAAAGAGCTTGACCTGCGGAGCCCGTCTCCCGAGGATAAGAACAAACTCATGGCTACCAGAGCCCAAATGGAAAGTATCACTTTTTGTCCCAGGAAGACCTCACCACAGTGACATCCCCTGATCTGGATCTTGTTTTCTTCCCCAAGAGAAAATCTCAAGAGGGAGGGGGAATTTTAAAAAAGGTACTGGGCTGCAATGGTGCACGTTGTGAATGTTGTTAGTGGTGATAAAAAAAACAAGAGAAGAAAACAAGAGAAACACATACAACTAGTATTTGAAATCTAAGGGTGACTTCAATTTGAACTTTTCGATGGTCTTGTCTTGTGAAGGCCCGCCTCCCTCCGTGTGTTGTCAAAGCGTTTTGACGTATTGTTTCAGGAGCAGGTACGAGAGGGTGTGCCGGCGTAGACAGAAGCCTGCATTTGGAGAGCGAAATTAAAGGTCATTTTGAGAAAGTGAAAATTAATGTGAGCTATCAATTTCAGCCTTTAAAAAATGTGACATATTTCAGTGTGACACATCTTAATTAGGCCATCAATAGCATGGCAACAGTGGCTAATGGCCCAGGAGACACAACCAGGATAAGTTGCCTTCACTTTAACTGTTGTGGACACATTTAAATGGCATTGTTAGTACTTTTCTTTTTTTTGTACTGCTTCTGAAAAAATAATTTGCGCTGCCAACATGTGCTTTCTGATGGTAAAGCATATGCATATTAATGCTCCTGCAGCTATAGCCGAGGAATATCAATATCAATACTGAGTTTGCAACGTGATCTCAGTCTTTGGATTTAATTTTATAAGTGATTGCGAGAGCGAATTGGACTGTCTGCATGGATCTAGGATACTGAATGTAATTTAATTAAGTTTTCTTCTTGAAAAGCTGAACAATCTTCCGCCAACCGATTTGAGTTTTTTGAAATGAGGGACCTTCTTCATTAGCGACACATTCTTTAAACTGTTCCAGCTCCCCCCCCCACATCCAAAAAGAAAAAATAAAAACACCCACCCCTTTCTGCCCAGAGAATAAATAAGATAAGGGAGAGCAATGAACGCATCCATCATTCAAAGTGGAAAAGGGTAATTTAGCTTGGCCCTCCTGACAGCTTTACAACTTTGCACGCTATTCTATTTTAATTGGCAATCATGAATTAACTGAATGAGAGCCCTGTTCACTGCCGATGTCTTTCTCATTGCAGCTTTTAATTGGGTTGACTTGATGAGTTCCTGAGATAAAACCAGACAATATATTCTCATGATTGGCAACCCGTTTGTTGCCATATAATTAGGCTGCAGACAAATCAAGCACATGACTGTTTCCTCCTCAGATGGGGCCCCATCCCTTCATCAGAAACGTCTGGCGGGATTGAAGGAGCGCTACCATCGGTACAGTGGAGCGTCATGTGCAACACGATGGATATTTGGTGTTGAATTTGAACAGGCGTTTTTGCATGAGGTCCAAAGGCTTTAATCCTGCTTCGCTTTCACCCTTGAGTGTCGTGTGGGACGGTCGCGGAACAAAACAAAGAGGACAATCAGTTGCTGCAATAATCTGATTTTAAATATATAGCTGCCCGCTCCAACAGCACACTGAGCTAGTACTTCTTTTTATTATTTTTTTAACTTGCTGGTTCTTAATGATTAAGACAACCCCCGAGGCTCTTCAGACTCACCCTACACTTTTACATATAAGGTCAAATGTTCAAAGCTTTCTTCCATTCTCCCTCCATTTTAGAAATAGGGGGGGAAAAAGGGAATTAAACATTAATGGGCTGATGAATAAATATTGTGTGTCTCCAGGACTCAGCACTTTCTCTCATTCCTTCAACTGGCTTAATTAACTCTTCCTGAAGCCTTTTGTAAATTAACACATCTCTTTCAGTGTCCTTCGACATTGTTTTTCTTTTTCCCCCCACATTCTCTTCTATTTCTTCTTCTTCTTCTTTTTTCCAGTCAAAATTAGTTAGGCAGCTTTGTAATGCAGCAATGTGCCACATGGAGGGACGCATAATTATTCGACCTTAGAGTCACTATTTTAACTTACAGTGCAGATTTTTTCTTTAGATGTTGCTCAGACCGCTTGCTTGAGGCGAAAGCTCACTTGGGATGTTTTTTCTACTTACCAAATAGTATGGGGATCACTTCTGAATATAAGACTCTCGTTTATGATATTCAGAATACCGCAGGCCAAACTAGGACTACATTTTGGACAGTTCGGTACTTTGGTATAGGAATAAGACACATGCTCGTCTCAGCTGTCTCGACTGCTGTCTTGTATCCTATGACTATTTCTTTGTGTATTTTGAGCCTTCTTGTACGGAGTCACAGATATCTTCCCAAAAAGAGCTCACCTGATCTATTATTGAATATTTTCTCTTTTAGTATTCCAACAGACAGCAGTTAGGTGAAAGGCCCAAGCTGTAGGTGCTTTCATCTTTGGTCTTGAACTGTCAAAGCAGCAGTGAAAACTCTGCGAATTTTAAAATGGTCTAATTTCAAATGCGATCGACCAGCCGCAAAAACGCCACCTACGAAACAATCGCTGCTTGATTTCAGGAAAGCAGAGGCTGTCCTTATATGTGGCTGCTGTATGGAATGACAGCTGACAACACTGACAGGTTTTATCAGGATGTAACATATCTGGGTGATCCAAGCTCGTGTTCACTTACAGTACTGTGCAATTTTGCTACTAGTAAGAAAGTGTATTAAGATACAATTTAAAACTTCTAGGTTCTGGGCTAAGTTATCTTTTATGTAACACTGGTTCATCCTTTTGAGTTGGGTACCTTTTTAATCTTTAAATGATTCATAGGTCAGTGTCAAGTGGTTTAACAAAACCAAATGGTCAGGTACAAGGACTCAGCTAAAATGAGTGAAAACCAGCTATTGTCCAAAGAAAAGCTTTGAAAGTCATTCAGAAAGCCTTAAGAACTATAGCTCAAGGCCACTTTCAAAAATTACAATAAAATGTAGCTCCTTGGAACTTAAATATAAAGAAATGAGTTCTGGCTCAAGACTTCTGCACAGTACTGTTTGCGCAGTGAAGAGAAGCTTTATTTTAGACTAAGGCTGAAACTGCATTAAGGCAAAAACTAAGCATCTTCCCCAGGAAATGATTGACAAAACACAGTGAGATCACAGTATTATAAATAACTCAAAAAATCAGTGTACCATAAGCTTACTTATGTCATGAAGTCAGGAGTTTTGCAAAAGCTTAATTACACCACAATTCAAATGTGAAACATTTTATGGCATTAAATCTTACCTGCCTGTCATTGTTACTAGACGACGGCTCAAGGCTTCTTATGAGATGCTTGGTGATTGTTCAGTTGAGGCTGTATCAATAGAAAGATTTTAAAAAGAGATTCAAAAAGGTTAACAGTGGAGTAAAAGCAACATCTGCTGAAATTTTCTGCTCAGAGTGCAGTCCCTGATTGTACATTCTGGGTACAGAGGACACTTCTGCACAGTCATTTCAGAGACTTTATCCTAATGTACTCGTGCTGTCAGTCACAGTGCAGCTCCTCTCCCTGGCTTATATTGTTTGTTTTTTTTTTGCTTTGCCCTATGCTCTCCCCTCAGATTCCTCCCAGTCACATGTGATGGCAGATGATAAATGTGACGTTACTCCATCACAGGATCATTAAATGTCAGGTCCTGGCGTGGCAGCGGAACGTCATGGCAGAAAGTCAATGGCGTGGGTGAGGGGTGGTGCAAAGAGGAGGGATCGCCTAGTGGAAGAGCATGCTGGGAAGGATCAATGGCTCATCTAACACCCGCATGCCCACTGCTGAACCAGGCAAGAGTACTTGTAGCCCTCACACACTCCCTGCCTGGCAATGAGGTAAACCAGCTGCTCAGAGATGAGTTTGCACAGTCAGAGGCAACCAGTTGTGGTAGTTTGTTGATGTATTAAAAGCAAGGGTGGCGATAAAATGAGGAAAGTTAGCTTTGTGTTATCACATCCCTTCTGTGTTTTCAAATTAAAATGATCTGTCTTGTTTTTTTAAATAAAAACAAGTTGCAGATTAAGACAAAAAATCAAAATAGATGCAGGCACAGCAGAGAGGCAGTAGATAAACCAGGGAATGCTGGACATATCAGTCTTCACTCATTTATTTCCTATGGTCTCCTTTTATATGGATCAATGCCATAATAAGCTTACTTTTGTAATATAGTTAGTGATATGTATCCATTCACATTCAAAATAAACTTTAAAGAAAACCTTCCTTGAAGACCCATTTATAAATATTAAGTTATGACTACAAGGATGCCAATCATGCTGTCTCCGTGTGAGCAGAAATTAGCTAAAACTAAAAAGTAAACCTTTACTGAACTCACGATGCAGCTGCATTCAAGGACGGTGATTGTAGGACACGTCTTTAATGAAAAAAGAAATGTAAAGCTGAAAAACTGTCCCCTCATCATAGTTCTGCAAAGAACTATGAAAAGGAAAAGCAGCAAGAACCTAACATAAAACCGGATGCAAAATTGCTTTTCAGGCAGAATTCAAATATGTAAACTTGTATTTGTGTTTGACCTTTATATATGGATAATAAATCATTCTTATCGGTTAATGTCTTCTCCCACAGAATTCATCTTTCAGATGCAGGATTTCTGCTTAATTGTTCCTCTCTGTCAATTCCCTGTATTCCCTACATATCCCCACAGTGCAGATTTGCAATAGTAAGGTTATGAAGATTAAAGCAAGTCAAAAGATCGATTAAGTCTTTAAAGAAACGCTTGACATTAGCAAAGACCGGCACAGTCAGCCAGTATTAATCGCTGGCATTACATTACTTCACTACTCAGCAACCAAAGTAATGTGTTACATCATTTGTTACTCTCATTACTCCCTTCAGATTCTTGCAAGGTGCCTTTAAACAACTCCAAGGCCTAAACACTGGTAGTAAACTTTTTGCATTCAAAACAGAAAAGTGTATTAGAAGCATAAAAGATAAGAGAACGTGTTCTCACCATCATTACAGTGATCACCAGGGTGATTCTCTTACATTTCTGAACAAAAATCAGCAGGCAATTTATCTGTGGCTATTAGCAAAGAACCTACAAGGACAAAATGTGTACATGTAAGAATACAGTTTTGAGGAACTCTAGCTGAAACTCTCCTCTTCCCCTAGCTAAGACTACGTTCACACTGCAGGTCTTAATGCTCAATTCCGATTTTTTGATCAAATCCGATTTTTTTGTCTGCTCGTTCACACTACAAATAAAATGCGACAGCAAACGCGCTCCAGTGTGAACGCTCAGAGAACGTGTACAGAGAATGTGAGCATCAGTTCTCTGTGTGCAAATGCCTTCTTGATGTCAAAGGTCAGCGAGGAATGGCAAAACTGCTTTGAGCTGAGAGGCAGGAAACTAACTCAACTAACCACTTTTTATAATCGAGGTAAGCAGAAGAGCATCTCTGAACGCACAACAAATTGAATCTCGGGAGCTACAGCAGCAGAACACTTAGGTGTCACTCCTGTCAGAATATGAAACTGAGGCTATAATTAGCATGTGCTCACAATAAAATAAAACAATGTTGTCTGATCTGATGAGTCTTGATTTCTGCTGCAACATTCTGATAGTAGGGTCAGAACTTGGTGTAAATAACTTGAAGGCATAGATAATGCACCATGTCACAGAGCTCACGTCATCTCAACCTGCACCTCTGGGATGCGGTGGAACGATTCTCATCGAGGATGTGCAGCTGGCAAATCTATGTGACGCGATCATCCCAATATGGACCAAAATGTCTGAGGAATGTTTCCAGCACCTTGTTGAATCTGTGTCACAAAGAATCAACGCAGGTCCGAATTCAAACCAATTCATTTGTTCATAAGTAAAGGTTTTTCATCACACGTCAGCTGAGACAGTTGCAGAATGCTCGTGGCATCGCCACTCCTCCCTCCTGATTATATTTAGCAGACATGGGAGTAGTATTGTTTCTCTAATTTAACAGGAATGCTTGCATAAACAAATATTCTTTAAAAATTATGAACACTGCATTTTAATACAATTTAATCATAAAAACTGACTTAAGGCAGTGCGACTTGGTGACGTGAACGTGGGCACTGAAGTTACTGTACTTAACTGTGAATATGTTAAGCAATCCCAGTCCCATTTATCCTGCAGTGAATATTTTTGTTGGTACCATGGAATCACATACAGGACAGACAGGACAATGCTTATTGAAAAGAGCCCAATTTTTCATGCGGTAATAGTCTAAAGGCTATTGAAACAGTAATGTAGCTCGCCTCAAGGAGTGCAAACAGCCAGACAAGGAGAAGAACAATAGGGATTCATCAAGCAGCACCCTCTAAAGCCTCAGATCGTGACAGAGTTAAATGAATTGGTCTATCAGCGCGACACCTGAGAGACAGTCTTTGGGAGTCTGTCAAGATAAAGTCTTAAGGATCTTGCGGAAGGTGCATTGCAGCAAGGTCATCGTCACATTGCATCAAACAGGGCGCTGGGAAGGGAGCTTTTGTTCTCTTGTGTGAAGTCCCATTTGCCAGAGGTAACAATTAAGACTCATCTGTCAGCACACACACTAATGTGTTCATTCGTGATTCCACACTGGAAATCTTCTCCTGTTCGTTGTGGTTTCATGGTCATCATCAAATCCCAAGGTGTTCCAACAAATGTCATGAGGAGGTTGGAATGAAGTCTGTAATCCAGAGAGGATTTTTCGCAGCTATAACATTGTTTAAGTTGGGGGTCAGCTGCCTCTGAGGCTGTGATTTTATTTTATTTTTTTGTATTTCAGCTGCTTGAAATGATCATCTGGTGAAAATAGAGTGAAAGGCGTATTTCAGTGTCACACGATCTTGATACCAACCAATCTCCCTGCTGTCCCCAGGTCGCCCACTCGGTTACAGTGAGCTTTATCAGATGTGACAGCTCCGGCCCAATAAAGTGGAGGTCTTTAACAAGTGTTCTTTTAGTTGAATTTGTACAGAGTGGCGATGGAAGATTGCATCTCCCATCTTGAAGCAATTTCTTTCTCAGGTTTCTGTGCAGTTTGATGGTTTTTCATAGCTGAAGGTCAGAGTTTGTACTCAGGGTTATCATAAAGTTAACTTTACAAGGATTTTATTGCCACAGAAAGAGATATAAAAACTACCACAGCACTATGTAAACTGAATTATGATGCAAATGTCACACAAGCCAGAGAATATAAGAGCAATGTATACTTGATTCTGAGCATATTTCGAGCAATAATGAAGTCGCACTCGAACAAGAGGGAGCTGTTTGGGATTCAGGCTTTTGGGAAAAACACACTGCGAGTCAATTCCAGCAGGTCTGTCGGAGAGTGTGGCGGAGAGATAAAGGAAAGGCAACATTGTTTAAGTCTTGATCCTGATGCAGCACTCCTCTGCTGTGGGATTGCACTCTAATACATTTACAATGTAGAAATCAGCCTCATCCATTGTCCTCTTAGCCTCATTGCGCAAATATGCTGAAAGAACCCGAACATTTTACCCCCATCTCAAGATTACACTTTGGCTGTTTCCTTGCCCTGCCTCTCCACCCCTCCCCCCGGTCTCTTCTCTTTGAAACTCTTTCATTTTGCAAACATCTGCTGGCAAAGGGGAATCCCTAATCTCTCAAGGGCTTTCTTTCAAATTTCATTATTGAGACAGAATGCAGATTTGAGCTACTGCAGACACTGCCCTGCTTTTATATTTTTCATTCCTTACTCTGTTTAAATAGATTTATGAAAAGAGCAATCTAATGCCCACCATACACTAAATTACGCATGCTGTGATTCTATGCTCCAAAGCAGCTTGTAATAGTCTCAGTGATATTTTGTCTTTGTATACATACACATGCTATTTGAAGTTTTGTCAGTATATGTAGTAGTATTTGCATTTGTATAGAAGAATTGTCAGGAAAAGCTTTGCTTAGATTAGTAGGAAAGGTGAAAGGTCAATAAATTCCAGCCTTTGATCCATAAAACTTTATGTTTTTATAATAAAGCAATTTATTTATTTTATCAAAATAAAAATGTCAGCTGGCAAGTGACATGCTACTTGGTGGATATGACCTTGTGACTGAGCCATCTGTTAAGCCTTTTTTGGGTACAAATGCTGGTTCAATTACCAAAATCAAACAAACAGTGAAGCAACAATGAAAATTTAAAATAGTCCAGATTCTTTTGCCTCCAAGGAATCGGTGTCCTACGGAGTATTAGGGCCGCATTAGGAAAAAAAATTGTGTCCATTTTGAGATTGAAGTCAAAATTTTGAGAGTCTTGTGTAGATGAGTTAGTGAAAGAAATTGATCAGCTGTCTCATCGTGTCTTGTGATAGAACATACATCCTCTTTATTGCAAGAGAGTGTAATCACTGGTATCCTTGCATATGTCCACAGCCAGCCATTTAACTTTGTACAAATCCAGCCAACTCTTCCAAACTGTGTTTTCTCCTTCTGATGAGAGGCATCTTTTTAACGTCCTTAAAGTTATCACCACACTGTGTGCTAAATGTCCTAAAAGAAAAATAATTTCCTTGTAACTAAAACCAATTCTTCTGTATGATTTCACTATCTCATCTACACGATGCATTTTGCAGAGGATATAGCAGCTGTGGATATAGCAGCTTGTCTTGAAACAACTGTAATCTCCAGGCATCTTTGAAAAAGAGAACTTACAGGGTTTAGCAGTTAAAAGTTAGCAGGAAGTTAGCAAGGTTAGCTTCCATCTAGATGGTACAAGATTTCTAAAAACTGAAACACAGCTTCTGCTGTAACTCTGAATGCCAGCAAAGATGAAAATCTAAATAGCAGCAACATTTGGATGGTTAGTGAAGTTGGATTAGTTGACATATAATGATGTCTTACCCCATGGGTCGCTGCATATTAGCCTAGACAGAGATCTTGACCCTCCCAATGTTTAGCACAAAATTACGCCGATGGAGACAAACATAATCATATGACAGAAATATGACACCAACAATGTGCCAGACTTAAGAGAACATCTGGGATGAGCCCATCCACAGCATGAGATTAGTCATTAATATGTTGCTGCCTTGTTTGGAGTGTTTTTAAAACTAAGCTTTAAAATGAGCTGCACATAACTAATGCTATTAAAAGCTGGAGATGCTAAGAATAACCACTGATTATTTTTCAAGGGGTTTTGTTTAAATCAAACAAGACACAAAGGGTTACAACAAAACAATAGCCTCAACCAACAGAGCAGACACACTAGGGCTGATATATCATCACTTAACAAGTAGAGACTAATTAAATGCTTATAGTAACTTTCAGAAATAGATAAGAATGGTCTCTGTATTTTAACCTAACATAAATATATCTCTTTAAGTCATGTCACAGGGGGAGAGTAGACAGGTCCCCATGCAGGGCTAATAGACAACCATTCATGCTCACATTCACAAGAAATTAAAAATCACCAATTGATCTAATATGCCTGTTTTTGGATTATGGGAAGAAGCCGGAGTACTTGCTGTGAGGCAATGATGCCAAACACTCTCTACTCCTGTTTCCAAAAGTCTACAGACATACTTGTTAGGTTAATTGATGATTCTAAATTAGCCTTAGGTGTGGATGTAAGCACTTGTTAATGTGCATGGTTTTCAGTCTGTCTGTGACAGAGTGGCAGCATGTCCTAGTTGTATCCCAAAGTTCACCCTATGGCAACTGTGATAGGATCCAGCCCACCTGCCTGCGTCCTGAAATTGGATAAGAAAATGGATAGATGGATGTTTGGTAAATTTTGTTTTTTCTTGGGGATTTTAGTTGTTAAAAGTTCTACATTCACCTCTTAGCTTCCTGCTTCATGGTTATAAGCAGCTAACAGCAATGCTTCCAACTGTTTTACAATCCACTGGATGAAACCAGTCAAAAAAAAAAAAGGATGAAGGATAAAACCAGTCAATAAAATTGGAGCCTCAAAATAAAATTCTGAAAGATGCGGCAAGACGAACAGTTCAATGATCTATTGTTAGTAGAGAAACATTGTATTGTGCAGCTATGGAAGAAATATAGTATCATCAGAATTCAAGTATTTTTAGACATTGAATTTATGACACTGAATTTTTATCCTCCAAATGTCCCTGCAAAAATATTCACCTGCAAAAAATTCACCTGCAAAAAATTCACCTGCAAAAATTCACCTGCAAAAATTCAACTGCAAAAGTGATGAACTTTAATGACCCAAGCCAGAGCAATCAGCACCAGATCGAGTCGAGTGGCTCTCGGCCAATTAAATTACGCTGTTTGATCACATGACACCGTTAGCCAGCAGTTTGTCTCCTAAAAGAGAGCTGTTTAGAGGTGAGTGATTAAGTTTTTCTCCTAAATAGAGATCATTACAGAACGCCTAGTCCTACTTAAAATCCCATTTATTTTTATTTTATCATCTACTCGAACTAAGGAAAACGTTTGACTAACTCAAAGACAATTTCCACGCCTCCCCTGCCTGACTGCAGAGGCAGTTTTGAATTTAGGAGCAGCAAGATGGAAGCGGCAAACCCTGGCGATTCTCCGGTAAGTATATTGTTTTTTATCTTCAAGTTTGTCTTTTGAAACCTTAATTTTATTTAAATCCGTTGCTCACGTATAAAGTACACAGACGGGGTCTTTGCTCAACTCGTCGGAGGCGTGTCTCCGCTACATGCTAGCATCCTGCTAACCGAGCTACCCTTTACATGCTGTGCTTTAGAAAATAGGATACTCGTTAAAAAATACTCCGCAGATATTGATAGATAGACGAACACTGCAAATATAATGTTGTAAACGAAAACGGCCTTTGGTGAAGTGGTAAAATACACCATGAATAAAGCCATAGAGTGAATGGCTGCCATGGTTGCAGAACAGCCTGATTTAATGACAAGAATGGGGAAGAGTGAGGCGAAGTGAACCAAAGCCACAAAACACGGTCAGACAAGGCGGCAAAAGGGCAGTGATCTGTCCGTCAGTATGAAGTTGGTGTGTGCTTTGGTGAACAAAAACTCCAGACCGGTAGCAGGAAGATGGGAGACTCGTGTTTCACTGGAATAGTGGTGAATTAAAACATCCTTTGTTGGGGACATTTAGGTGTAAATGCATCCATACAGGCAAGACAGAGGCAGACCAGACAGTGAAGAAGACAAGGCAAACATTAGAAATATTAAAACGGAAATATAGGATTAATATAACATACAATTGGGGAAAATGTAAGGAACACAATGTAAATGATATTGTAAAGTCATTAAAACAGCATACTCTGATTAAAAGAAACAGATAATTGGGTAGGATGATGATGATAATAATAATAATGTTAAAGAACATGTACAAGATGGGTATGTATACTTGTAGCCAGAACTTAACTACAAAGTTGTAGCATGCCAGACCATCTTGATTGAATGTAACTTCGCTCCACACAAGTTTTATGGTAGACATATTCATATTGGTATCTAATAAATGATTAATTCTTAGATTTTATCAAACGTTAATTTATAAATTGTTTGTCTTTATGTGTTTGTTTCAGATTATGCAAGATGTAATTATTCAGTCAGCAAGACACTTGCTGCAGTTACTGACATCCAACTGAACTGCTGCTGTGATGAATCAGAATACAAGGTTTACTTTAGCAAGACCTATGAGTTAATGCTACATTTAACTAAATTGTTATATATTTTGTGTCCAATATTGTCTCCATATGATTTTGTTTTTTGCAACATCTTGCAGAGAACAGAGTCAAGGTACCAGCTTGGTCAACCCTAAAAGACCATCTGTTCATCAAGAAATGACCAGGTGAAAAAGTCATAAACTAAACACTGCATGAATTTAGGATGCAACTTTATATCTTACCTGGGGCCCGTTCTTCGTACGTCGCTTACTACATCCAAGATCAAATGACACATCCAAGATCAAATCATCGCGCTAACCGTGAGCTCGCTAATCCGGTTCCCCGAACACACCTGCTGTTGACGATTACTACAGCTGGACGCAGGAATGTGACATCACTGGGTGTCGTAAAAGGGGCTACGCATCGATAGTAGAAACATTGATCGGCAACCCGCTGATTGGTCGGCGAAAATGTCCAAGGGGCGTGCTCGGTATTTTCCGGCAGCAGAGCAAGAACTCATGAGTGAGGGATTTCAGGAGTTTCAGAGTTTAATTAAAACGCAAGAGAACACTGCAAAGGCTGCAAAAGCAAGGAGAGAGGGCTGACAGAAAGTTGCTGACAAATCAAACTCGTAGGTAATTTAATAATAATAATAATAATGGATTGGGTTTATATAGCGCTTTCCAAGGCACCCAAAGCGCTTTACGATACCACTATTCATTCACTCCCACATTCACACACTGGTGGAGGCAGCTACGGTTGTAGCCAGGCTGCCATATCGCGCCATCGGCCCCTCTGGCCAACACCAGTAGGCGGTAGGGTAGATCTATCATATGACACTATATTGTCCAATATCATATGGCATTATATTATATTATAATATGTTATATTATATCCCCTTTCACATTAGAGCCACAACAGGACCCACAAGAACATGGGAACAAGTAAAAGTGGAATACAGGAGTATTCTACAGAATGGTAATATTTATCTCTTAGATTGCTTTGCGTCTCTTGGCAAGGTAATACTGGCCTGTAATACTCTGTTAGTTTGTTCATAACAGCAACCAAGAAAAGGGCAGAGGAAAAAAAGACAGGTGGTGGTCCTGCACCCCCTCGTCAACAAGTTGGTTAAGTAAATAATACCCTCACGGGAATATCGATATCTCTCTATGAGCACACTGTCGCACTGAGCTAAAGGATCCTGTCTGTCCCGCAATATACGCTGAATTCTGAGGACTCTCCTTATCAATCTTGCACCTTCCGCAATGGGTTGGTCGCGTATACGGACAGGACATGGCTGCGACAGGCTTCCCAAATCCACCTTCGCTTTTATAGCCGTGGTCTCTCATCTTGATTACACGAAGTAATTTACAATTACTACTCTGAAATATGAATTACATCTGTAATAATCACATACATGTAATAGAATGTTAATAGTACATTTCCCTTTTTTAGGAAATGACCTGTATGTATCTGTGTGACATCAATAAAAGGATCAAGTGCTGCATTATCTTTAGTTACATTGATAATATTTATTTATGGTGAAACAGTGGAAAAATATCGCTGTTGCTTTCGTATAAATGAAGCGGACATACCTGCGTGGCCGCGATCTAATCCTGTTTACATAAAGTAAACCTGCTCCCGAGCAGGTTTACGCTTACGGCTCTGTTGCTATGACAGCAAGTCCCGGATGAGCTTCGGGGAACCGACTGATCCAGGATCACGCGAAATCGTCAACAATCTAATCCGGCTAACCTACTTAGCGAGGTACGAAGAACGGGCCCCTGCTCTACACTCAGGGCTTGAATTACAACAACAGTCAATCACATAAAAAAAAAAAAAAATACTTTTGGTAGTTCTGTGTCTCTCTCTCTCCTCCAAACCCAGATGGCTGCTGGTACTGAACCAGGTTCTGGTTCTGCTGGAGGTTTCTTCTTGTTAAAGGGGAGTTTTTCCTCTGCACTGTCACTTCATGCTGCTCAGTGTGAGGGATTGTTGAGGTTGAGTCCATATGTCCTGCGAACAACTGCTGGGCAATGACACCATGCAATCTTCTGGGATTCCTTGGATAGAAAACCTGTGAGCTGCACTTGTCCTTGGTCTTCACAGCTCACCTTTTTACTGTTTATTGAATCAAAATTCTCCAGTGACATGGATTCTACATTGTAACTGATGTGATGTTCTATAAAGTGGTTTTAATTAAAAAAAAGGCAAAAATTAGTTTGTTTCTTTATTCAATTTTTGAACAGTGATACTCATTCAGTAAATGCAAGTTATTTACACGGCAGTGCACTATAGGCATAAATCTAGACCCCTAGATAAAACATGATGGCATTATAGCAGTGACAACTCCTCCACAGTAGCAGGTGGGATTTTTCTTTTTTGAGGACGGCTCCTTTTACCTGTCACTACAGATGGTCTGTTTGTTCTGATCAAGAGCCTTTTTTTGGGCAGCTGAAGAGGAGAAGTCTATCTTATGGCCAACCTCTGGCTGTATCTTGGTCATATTACCCAGCAAAACCCAGTATGCAGGTTCATCTGTAACAGTCCTTGTGCCACAGATCACTGTTGCTTCTAAATGGTAAATGGCCTGTATTTATATAGCGCTTTACTAGTCCCTAAGGACCCCAAAGCGCTTTACATATCCAGTCACCCACCCATTCACACACACATTCGCACACTGGTGATGGCAAGCTACATTGTAACCACAGCCACCCTGGGGCGCACTGACAGAGGCGAGGCTGCCGGACACTGGCGCCACCGGGCCCTCTGACCACCACCAGTAGGCAACAGGTGAAGTGTCTTGCCCAAGGACACAACGACCGAGACTGTCTAAGCCGGGGCTCGAACCGGCAACCTTCCAATTACAAGGCGAACTCCTAACTCTTGAGCCACGATCGCCCCCCTACATTAAACAGAAGAGCAGTGACGTGGGTGCAGGTCTCCGTGACTCCGGCCTTACAGGTGCAGTGGGCGGCTTCAACCTTCCCTGTGATGCTCACAGTGACCCATGGCTGCAATGCTGGTTCATTCAGTCTTTGAGAGTGCAGGACCTGAAACACACACACAGTTCTTGTCTTTAAATGAACTATGAGCCAAGGCTGACATAAATGTTTTATCTACTTAATCATTAATGTAACAGTGTTTAGAAAGTTAGCACATACATGTAATTTTTCATTTCTTTATGTGTCCATCTATAGAACGCTGCATGTTATAGTGTAAATCTGCCTGTTCTCTGTCAGAAACCTGCCTGCAGAAAATGAACCTAAAGGATGTAATGCAAGGATGTCATCACTTTCAAGATGGAGAAAGCATAAAGTGACAATTATGAATCACTTAATATGATAAGGAGATTCTGCAGGTCATTAATCAATGTATAAAATTAAATAAAATTATTTTTAGTGACACAAGATACAAATATGGAAGGAAGATGTATAATCGCTCAGTTTGGGGAAATTGTGGGTAGCCTGCAAGGGCCTCAACTTCTCCATACCCACAATGTGCAACAAATGGGCACAGCTATCTTCAACAGTGGAACATCGGCCAGTTACTTCCAACTTTAACGCAGCTTGTAGTCTTGGAGAGCAGCACACCACAACTTCTGCTAACAGTGGAAACAGATTAAGAAATCCATGCAAACAGATTCATAAACCAAAAGAATATTATTTTACAGGATTAATGATCATATCAGCCGCTGGCTGATCACAAACCCTGAGGGTGTATACGAGAAGCAGAAGAAGCAGAGGGAATATCCAGTTATAATGGATGGGGTAAGGTACTGACATGCTACAACTTTATAGTTGTTAAGTTCTGGCTACAAGTATACATACCCATCTTGTACATTTTTTTTATTTTATTATCATCATCATCATCATCATCATCCTACCCAATTATCTGTTTCTTTTAATCAGAGTATGCTGTTTTAATGACTTTACAATATCATTTACATTGTGTTCCTTACATTTTCCCCAATTGTATGTTATATTAATCCTATATTTCCGTTTTAATATTTCTAATGTTTGCCTTGTCTTCTTCACTGTCTGGTCTGCCTCTGTCTTGCCTGTATGGATGCATTTACACCTAAATGTCCCCAACAAAGGATGTTTTAATTCACCACTATTCCAGTGAAACACGAGTCTCCCATCTTCCTGCTACCAGTCTGGAGTTTTTGTTCACCAAAGCACACACCAACTTCATACTGACGGACAGATCACTGCCCTTTTGCCGCCTTGTCTGACCGTGTTTTGTGGCTTTGGTTCACTTCGCCTCACTCTTCCCCATTCTTGTCATTAAATCAGGCTGTTCTGCAACCATGGCAGCCATTCACTCTATGGCTTTATTCATGGTGTATTTTACCACTTCACCAAAGGCCGTTTTCGTTTACAACATTATATTTGCAGTGTTCGTCTATCCATCAATATCTGCGGAGTATTTTTTAACGAGTATCCTATTTTCTAAAGCACAGCATGTAAAGGGTAGCTCGGTTAGCAGGATGCTAGCATGTAGCGCTTAGTGAGACACGCCTCCGACGAGTTGAGCAAAGACCCCGTCTGTGTACTTTATACGTGAGCAACGGATTTAAATAAAATTAAGGTTTCAAAAGACAAACTTGAAGATAAAAAACAATATACTTACCGGAGAATCGCCAGGGTTTGCCGCTTCCATCTTGCTGCTCCTAAATTCAAAACTGCCTCTGCAGTCAGGCAGGGGAGGCGTGGAAATTGTCTTTGAGTTAGTCAAACGTTTTCCTTAGTTCGAGTAGATGATAAAATAAAAATAAATGGGATTTTAAGTAGGACTAGGCGTTCTGTAATGATCTCTATTTAGGAGAAAAACTTAATCACTCACCTCTAAACAGCTCTCTTTTAGGAGACAAACTGCTGGCTAACGGTGTCATGTGATCAAACAGCGTAATTTAATTGGCCGAGAGCCACTCGACTCGATCTGGTGCTGATTGCTCTGGCTTGGGTCATTAAAGTTCATCACTTTTGCAGTTGAATTTTTGCAGGTGAATTTTTTGCAGGTGAATTTTTTTCAGGTGAATTTTTTGCAGGTGAATTTTTGCAGGTGAATATTTTTGCAGGGAAATTTGGAGGATAAAAATTCAGTGTCATAAATTCAATGTCTAAAAATACTTGAATTCTGATGATACTATATTTCTTCCATATGCAGCTGCTTCACCCTGAATTTCTAAAAATCTAGACGCTTATTGTGATGGTATGACACAAAGGAAAAGCATCAATACTCCAAGGCCAGTTTAAATAAAGTTCCAAAAAGCTTTGTTGCCAAAGTGGTCAAATTTAAAGCACATGGCCTCTTTATTACACAAGAATGAAAGACAGCCCATAGTCGAAATTTTATTCCATCCAATAAGCTAATTTTCACCGGTTTAAACCTCTATAGCCCTGTTTTGATTTTTTTTTCTTTCCTTTTTTATTAATCAAACTTTTTTATTTATTTCTTAGGAATAAGCAAAATATTTACACCACATTGAAATCACTGATTTGGTGTAACACCATATATGACACCACACATATGAATATCAAAATAGACAATATCCATGTTAAACCTCATTTTTTCCAGTTCATGTGAAACAGTGTCAGTATATATACTGTTCCTGTGCCATATAAAAAACGGGAAAGCTTGACTGACTTCACTGCCTGCCTCATCAACTGCAACATGGAAACTTGTGACAAGGGAAAGGCAGCTTGAGTCTGCTCCAGCCTCCCTTCGGGGGCCTGAACAAAGCTATGGCCCCCGTCCCGTATCAATTGCACTACCTGGACTGGGAACATAATCAGGAAGCAGAATAGAGAGATTGAAGGATGAAGTCTAAATGGAGATAGCGAGTTTTAATGGAGTCTCATGACATTTTGAGTAAAGTGACTTGATGAATTAGTACATTAAAAGCATATTTTAGCTTGCTTCCTCATTCTTGCAAAAACAAAATTATACCAACTTTTCTCTAAAAGTACTTTTGAAGTAAAGCAGCAAAACAAAACGAACCGTGCGCCAGGATGTTTATTCATTCAAATATGTAAAATCAGTGTCAAACTATATCCTTAAAAACACCAGAAGAAATCATTTAGTGCCAGAAAGCATGAAATCTCAAAAAAAAAATTAGCAATTTTTACATCACACATTTTATTTTTCAAAGCTTTGATAAACATGCTGTTGCTATTTATGTGCAGTAGGATGATTGAAAAAACAAGTATTGTGTTAATTTGTTCATCTTCCAGGACTGGCCACATTTCCAGTGAAATAAGCAGATTTGAAGAACGCAGTCTGCTCATGCCAAGATGGTAGCACTTCAAATTCTAATATCAGTCTTGAATTAATTTGCCTCTTTCATCTGTCAGAACCTATTGTGGCTGCTGTTAATGACTGACAGTGACAGCAGAAGCTCTTGCCCACACAAATAATAATTAAAAAATGCCTAACAATAGTAGCAGGAGCAGGGAAAAAGCACAACACCTTATTAGGGAAAAAGTCAGACATGTAGAGTTTTGATTGCAAGATTCAGTATTCAATGCAAGGGAATGTTGCCTTAGGTCTGCCTTTGCAATACATAAACGGATAGACTTGTCACATAAAAGTGGTTTTATTTTGGCAAACTAAGATTCACATTTTTGCTTCTGAACAGTTCAGCTAGTGTCTTTGAACTTTCACTGGACTTTTGTAAAATATTAAAAAGAACCCTTAAATCTTAGCAGTCAGTAAATGGGTCACTGACTGCTAAGATTCTCCAAGATAGGAATAACAACGTTTTAATTATATTCATTATATGTATTTTTACTATGTTCATTTAATTGGATTCAATTTTTAGTTTGGTACCTCAATCATGATTAAAAAAAAAAACACCAAGTACACCCTCTGTCTAGTAGAAGCTTTTATATATCAGGACCTAACAAAACTGATCTGGTCTTTAGCAGGTCTTAAAAATAGGTAAATAAAACCTCAAGTTGACTACAACACTGTGTCATTGTTAACTTAATAAAGAAGAAGACAGAGTGCAGAAGCAGTGTGTGAAAAACTAAGTGTACCCTTACTGCTTCCATAGGAATTAAAAGAGTAAGTATGGCAGCCAGGTGCTTATAATTAAATGCATTTGATTAATTGAACATCAGCAAGTTTGAGCACCTCTATAAAAGCAGGCACTTTGGCAGTTTGCTGGTCTGGAACGTTCAGATGTGCATTAACACAATGTCAAGGAGGAAATACACCAGCAGTGGTCTTAGAGAAGCAGTTGTTGCTACCTATCAATCTGAGTCTACAGTGAGATAATCAGTCTAAAGTGAGAAAGATTATTCATAAGTAGAAATTGTTCAGGAGTGACTATTAACTTGCAAAGTCACCCACAGTCAGACCATGCAATGTTCAAAGAAACTGCAAAAAACCCAAGAACAAGGTCTATGATTTGGGCTTGGGTTGCAGCCACAGGACCTTGGCACCTTGCACTCCACCATGAACTCCTCTCTATACCAAAGTATACTTGATTTAAATGCGAGGCTGTCTGTCAGACAGCTAAATCTTGGTCCAAAATGAGTCTTGCAACTTAATGATCTCAAACAAAGCAGCAAATCCTTAACAAAATATCTGAAAAAGAAAAGAATGAAGGTGTTACCTAAGTGAAATGCTGTGCTGGGACCTTAGAAGAGCTGTGAATGAACAAATCCCCACAAACCTCAATGAACTGAAGCAGCTGCAAAGAATTGACCAAAATTCCTTGACAACAATGTGAGAAACTGATAAAGTCATTCATAAACCATTACTTACAATTATTGCCGCTAAAGCTGTTAGTGTAGTATCTCATGTATTGTTATATTTAAATACAAGAAGCAGATATTTTTTTAGTATGTCCTAATATGTAAAAACCTTAGACTTGACAAAGAGTGTACTTTGATTTTCCCATGTCTGCAGATGTCACTGTAATTATATCCTGCTCATGCAACACATTTCTCAACTAATTAATTTTACACAGAAATTAAGTGCAAAGTTACAAAAGTATCATTTTTATGTGTTGTGTCAACTTCACATATGTTGTTATTCATGGCATATGGCTAATAATACAAATAACGGGGCGATCGTGGCTCAAGAGTTGGGAGTTCGCCTTGTAATCGGAAGGTTGCCGGTTCGAGCCCCGGCTTGGACAGTCTTGGTTGTTGTGTCCTTGGGCAAGACACTTCACCCGTTGCCTACTGGTGGTGGTCAGAGGGCCCGGTGGCGCCAGTGTCCGGCAGCCTCGCCTCTGTCAGTGCGCCCCAGGGTGGCTGTGGCTACAATGTAGCTTGCCATCACCAGTGTGTGAATGTGTGTGTGAATGGGTGGATGACTGGATATGTAAAGCGCTTTGGGGTCCTTAGGGACTAGTAAAGCGCTATATAAATACAGGCCATTTACCATAAGCTAGTTTTCTGTTATTCTAGATTGCAACGGGGAAAACAGCATTGTTGCAGTAAAACAGCTAACATTCTATTTATGACTTGTTAGTGTGCAATTATCATATTCCTACGACGTCATTATGCTTTATTAGTGGGCTATTACTCTGGCCAATGATCCTGTGTTACCAGTCTCCTTTAATATTAGTTTATTATAAACTGTTCACATTAGCGTAACTAAAAGCATCGCTATAATTAAAATATATGACTTGTTCATTAAGATAATTTGTCATGAATGCTATTTTCTGGATGCAATACGTGTGAAAAACAAACACCGGCTTGCTAGATCAATGCACTGTTGATCTTGTACATTTCAAAAGCAAAGAACACAATGTGGTTTGACTTTTCCTTAAATATACACATAAATACAACTGCCGACTTGTAATTAGCCCCTGTACAGCTGCAGCGGCACCAAGCAGCTGTGCCACACAAGCTCAGACGCAGCGAGAAGGGTGTGTATATGTGGTAGTCCTCTGAGCAGTGGACCGTGGCTGTGCTCATTATACAGTGTCATGTTGCTAATGCCATGATTGTAACCAGGGAGAGGCAGGAGAAGGGGTGTCTCCTCTTCGTGCTGTGCTAATTCGGCTCAAATGAGAAAACTTTGCATTGATTTATGCTTTGTGTAGCTTGTGTACGACGGTGAGGACATTCAGCTGTCAAACTAGCAGGGTGGCCTATCCAGACTCTAGACAGAAAGCAAAGTCATGACAAAAAGTCTTTGTTTGTAGTTTAAATTGAAGCTGCATACAGTATAACCAAACTTACCTCACCAGTGTCCCAACTCTGAAGATTCCTCCTGTAAAGAAGAAAAAATTACACACACTTTGGTATGGAAATGAAACACAAAATTAAAGTAAAAAGGGAGGCATTCATCTCCTAGGGGCGGGTTTGGGTGGAGAACTCGGGACAGAGGTGAGGCAGCCAAGCAGTTTAACCCCTCTCCAATTAGCTGTGAAAGTCCTTTGATTTTTAATGCACCGCTACAGACCAGCAGTACATGTCCCTCAACCCTCATTATTCCACAGCCTAATTTTCTGACATAGCTCGCAGTATCTCCCCAGATGTAACACTGCTGTTAATTACCGCAGCAGAGCCGTAGCTGAGCGGTCTGAAGGACGGAGAAAGAGCGAGCGAGAGTTGGAGAACGGCGAGACTGAAGAGTCTGGAGAAGCGACTGGACTCTCGTTTTATTGAATCAGTGGAAAAACCACAATGAATCTATGAAAAAGTATCAGCCTGCAAATCATCGAAACACCACCAAAGGGACTCATGCAGTGGGAGAGTATGCTAATCAGGCCTGTGTTCACTAAAAATAAGAGCACATAACTTAGAAGATATTTCTTGTTCTACATTAATGGTCATTTGGGAGTATAGCTCATCCGACTGCTGCTTTGAGAATGAGTGCCTGCAGATTGTCCCTTTGCACCTGAAGTCAGGAAATATATTTCTTTTTTTTCTTCTTTTTTTTTTTAAGATTTGGAAGTCTTATTTTTAACTGACACCTTACACGACAGACCACATCAAAGTGCTCAAAACATAACTCAGTAAGGTGTCTCCCCGAGAAATCTTGAAGCCCTATCTTGTGATTCCATCAAGGTGACATGTTTTTTTTTTTTTTTTTTTTTAAAAGATAGAAAGAAAGAAAAGAAAAATAATAACAGTCCATAAAGTCCTTTGTAATCCAGGCACTCTTATTCTGCAGCTATGAAGAACAAGAGCACTGCTAAAAGGCAAAACATGGGAGTTCCATTATTTAAATCATAGGAATGAATAAACAAAGTAAAAGGGCAGGGGTAGATGGTGTCTGGCCCAAAGTCACAGAAAACCTCATGAAATAAAAAACACCAAGAAAAGTGTTCTTTCCCACACTTCCCATCTCATCTTGGCACTTCACAAAAATACCAAGCGCTGCTATTCTGGACCCCATCTAATAGACCATAACTCTGTGCAATTAGGGCCAACATAAATGTGAAACACTTTTCAGATAAGTTCATTGTTATGGGGGTTATTACAGGACTTTATTTTATTATTAGAAGACTGTAAGTGAAGGCAGTTCCACTGGAGAGGTTAAAACCATTTTGTAATTACAAAGGCCGTAAAAATTGTGAGACAACTGAGCTACCATATTTGAAGACACTACAAATGATGACCTGCAGTATATTCTCTGCTCCTGCTTTATTCACTAGCAATACATAAATATGCTTTAAAGGGGAAAATAAACCCACCGCCTATATTTTACTAACTAAATCCAGCTCATATTGATCTTTAAATTTGCAGTGTTATTCTATCAAATGTGACCTGCAGTACAGTCAGGCTGTGTTTCTTCTCAATTCTCAAGTTTTCTTGCATTATGAATCTAAATGGATATTTCAGGCATCAAACAGTTTAATTATTCCCTACTCTCTCCAGTGAATTTGTGTGTTAAATAACTTCCTAATGATATGTGGCATGGTGCTATAGTTCGCAGAGAATACATAAGCCTCTAACTATATCCGACTATTGTTGTCTGAACAGTTTATTTATCATTAGCCTTCATATGAGTGTTTGTTTTTTTTTACTTTTGAGCTGCAAAGCTGTATTTTTGTGAGACTGAGCTGAATCACTATGTGCTTTTGACTTTTAGGAGCTGTGCAATAAAGAAAAAAACCCTTCAAATGTAATTTTTGATCGAATGTGAATTAAGTAAACCCTTCACCTCGACAGAGGACTGTGAGACCTTACAAAAACAACAATTGTACTTTACTTATTAGTCAAGGAGCAGGTTATTTATCATGAAATTGCATATTTTAGAAACTAATCTGCAACAAGTCAAAAATGTGTGTGTTTAACACTATTATTTATGTATGTACATGACATTTAATCCGAGGTATGGCCTCCTCTGGGCGCAATGCAAGCAGTCATCCATCTGTGCATGGACTGCACAAGTGTCTGGATCTGTTGTTGATGAATTGCTCTCCATTCCTGGATGAATGCAGCCTGCAGCTGTGCAGCGGTCATTGGTTGTTTTGTCTCTGATGAACATGTCAACCCAGCATGTCCCACACATGTTCAACAGGAGGCATATCGGTACTAAATGCTAGTCAAGGAAGTGTCTGAACATGCTGCTGATCCAGACATTGTACCACTGAAAAAGCTGTTGTTTGGAGTGCTGCCACAAGAATGGCACAGGTACAGACAAGAGCATCTCATCTTGGTGCCTCTGACCATGGAGCACAGAAGGAAAGCCTGAACTGACTTTATATATGTTAGGTCAAACAAAGTCTTGCATAGCCTAAATCATACCACCGATCGGTATGTGGTTTCACATTCCTGCTGCTCCCTCAAACTCTGATGCTGCAGCTCTTTTTACTAAAAACAAAATATTGCCTCAGAATTCAACAGTACTGTGAATAACAATGTATTGCCATATAAACATAACGTCTGTGAGACAAGGGGAAGCAGAAGACTATGAAAATTGTCACAATCTCATAAAACAAATGTAGAAAGAAAGAAAGTAAATGTTCTAGGGTCTCTCCTCCTGCTATCCAGTTCAATGCAAAACAGAGAAAAAAGTAAGTAAGTGCGGAAACGCTATAATAGCTGAGCTTTACGTGTAGAGGAGAAACCATTTGAGATTCATTCAAAGGTGGAAGAAACTGTAAAGGACATTCAGGTGTCTCAAAGGACTATACAATCAAATAAAGACTTTAAATGGGTCATCCTTGAAAAAGATTTATCAGATCTTAGTGAAACACACATCTATCTATCTCTCTATCCATCTATCTATGACATGGCCACTCTTATAGATGGAAATCAACCTTGAGACCTTGTCTCTGTGGCCTGTTTAACATCAACTTAATATAGCCAGTTATGCAGACACTTAGGAATAGCACAGATGACTAGATAATATATTGTTTTTGCTGTCTTTTCACCACAGCTATAAAAATGATGCTTTCATTTAGCCAAATGCTCATTATGGCCAGCCTGCACATGTAAAGGTTTGGGAGGCTAAAATGGCCATGATGAGGGTAAAGCCAGTAAATGTACACGCGTGTTTGAGCAATAAGGAAAGGTGAGCTCACAGTGGCAAGGTTACCAGTTTCCAATATCTATGAGAGGCCTGTCCATTTGTGCGATATTGAGTTTTCACCGTGAGGCCCATTTCAGTCCTGTTCCGCGGCTCATTTTATCTGATTTACTAGGCTGTGTGTGTGCTATGGCATCTATTCATCTGTGTTTAACATCTCTGGGGCCACGGGTTCACCTGCTTCCCAATGTTCCCACTGGAGCTTATTAACGGTTGTCGCTAACGGGAGCACTCCTAGTTAATTACATAAATGGATATGTACACGCCAAAATGTAGAACATCCTGGTTTTATCTCCTAAATCATTTCACATAAATCTGATTCGATGTCCCCCAAGCAGTAGCTCCCGACGATGATAGCAGAGTTCAGTCGTGCTTCTTACAGGATATTTTCTAGGACTATGCTTCTAATGTGTTATATGGAGCTTAGAAACTGACATTTTATAGAATAAAAGCTTATCAGACAACCCCCCCAAAAAGAAATGCTGCATCAATATATCAGATATACTGTGTACTATAAATCAGTTATGTTCATTTAAGCTTAATGCATCTTTTTCAATATAAAGTAACAAGATTGAAAGCATGCTGTTGAATTCATCTTCCCCAAGCACAACAGAGATGATAATAAGAGGTTTTGCATACACTCTTATTACAAAGTAAGAAATCATTTTTGTTGTGCTGCTATTTTGGTAAATGACTTAAACCGTCTGAATCGCGAGGCTTCGTTTCAAGCAATGCATGGTTTGCCAAATATAATTGATTTCTTTTTACTCTTAACCACTAAGTGGATTTTTTAGACTTCAAACTTTCACAAAGCTTTTATATTTATTTCCCAGTGATTCAACTTCAAATTATTTTGAAGCAAACAGACTTGTTCCAGGCTTCTGTGATATCTGAAAACACGAGTGGCTAAACAGTAGCTGGACAAGCTTAGCTTAATGCTACTCATTATCTTCGTAGGTTCATATTGAGGGATATTCTTTATGCTTAGAGGTATGGACTAATTTGAAGCATGTAATCAAACATTAAAAAATGTGTATAATGAAGCTACTTCTAACCAGCACCCCGAAAAGGGTTTGTGTGTCCAGATGAAACCAGCAACCATTCACTTGCCAAGCCTGAACCAAGTCTGAACCAATACACAAAAACTTACAATATGTTATCTTTCAATTTTTGAATTTTCCTCATTTACTTTACTGTAATCTAATTTAATCATCTAATTTACTGTAGTCACATATTATTTAGACATTGTGTTAAGCCAATATGAAAGGCACGTACCACTAGTAAAGCTACATGACTCCATGTTTATATAAGAAATGTGAAATGATCTTTTTTCTTTTTGCTGTAATATTTTCTGTGAATTTATAAATAATGTAACATTTTATGTCTCTTTTTCTTTTTTTTTCTTCTTTTTTGTGCACAACAGGAGCCCAGCTTGGTGATGCACTTGCAAAAGGTGCCAGCAGTAACTGTCCTAAGCCAGAAGAGCTGTCATCTGTGTGATGACATGTAGTTTCTGAGTTACTCACACGTTTTTGACCACTTACGAATAGGCATTTTCTATGTCACTGTGGACCTCAAACTTAAAGGAAGGCCAAATATCAAATTGCATTTAAAACTTGGGAAATCTGTAAAGGAGGCCTTAGAAATGCTTGATAAAGCCTACAGCTGTGAATCAATGAGGCGGGTGAAATGTTTTGAGTGGTATTCCCATTTTAAAAGAGGTTGTACTTCACAGGAAGATGACATGCAGTCAGGATAACCCTCCATGGCAGCAATCCCTGAAAATGTTAAAGAAGTTGAGCAGAATATGTGTCAAAACTGGAAAGGAGGGAGGCTTTTATTTGAATGAGTTCAGGGAATTTTTACGTCAAACTTGAACTTGCACTGCATTGCTGCAAAGTTTCTGCCCAGGATTTTGACTCCTAAGCTGAAGAAAAAGCATTTTGAAGTCAGTGAGGATTTCCGGCAAAGTGCATGGGATGACTTGACGTTCACATGAACGAATTCATGACTGGATTCTTCCAGTCTTTGCAGTGGAAGAGTCCAGTTTCTAAGACTGAAGAAGACGTATCAGGTCAGGAGCACAACCAGAACTATGATCAGCATTTTCGTCAGCGTTGACTAGCTTGTTGAGTAGTCCTTTTGTAATGTCCTGGAGCATCTGTGCGAAGATATCCACTGCAAACAAACTGACTTATGGTAGACACAACATGTTAAATACAACTGAATTT
This sequence comes from Copadichromis virginalis, assembly GCF_057382275.1. Lineage (NCBI taxonomy): Eukaryota > Metazoa > Chordata > Actinopteri > Cichliformes > Cichlidae > Copadichromis > Copadichromis virginalis. Next base: position 19,632,801 of record NC_140626.1, on the reverse strand, counting down.
TGTTGCTGCACAATTACTGCTTTCCACCAACCGGACCCACCAGACTTGGATCCCTGAGAGTTCTTCCACTTCCCAAGAAAGAAAATGAAGTAAAGCGTCACTGTTTTAATACAGTGGATGGGGCTTCAAAAAAATGTCATTAGCACTAAGAATGGTGATCACTACTTAAGGAGATTTCATTTAAATAATGAGTTTCGGCTTTTTAAAAAATAAAAAAAAGTCACCCCCTAGTTAATATTTTTAAATGCTGGCAGAACTGAGTTATAGCACTTCTGATGACAATAAAAGCAGCAGTGTTTTCCTGCAGACCCTCATATGCCTCGTAGGTAGTTGCACACGAAAGAATGGTCTCTCAAGTCCATTTGTTTCTCTCTCTTGTACCTGTATTACCTAAACTAGGAGAGCTCAAGATACAGGCACTTACAGGCCTGGAACCAGCAGCTTAAACCGATATGACTCGCAGAACCACTATGGTGCTCCAACACATAATGTCCACTTCAGGGGATTACAAATGGGAAAAAGTCCTCCACCTCAAAAAAGCCCTCTATGGCATAGGTGCTTTGCAATTTTGTGTCACTCTCAAGTTCTGCTATGCATCCACGCCCCCTTGTTTCTGTCTTCAGCCTCTCCCTGCTGATTTTTCCAGACTAATACAAATTTTTGCTCCACTGATTTGCCAGTCCACTCAGACAGTATGACAAAAACATTACCCTGAATCCCAAAGTAACAGCCATGTCATGTACCTACCCAGCATTGCTTGATAACTTGATTAACCTAGGATGTAATTGTAATATCTTTACTCTGAATTCCTTACAGTTTAGCACTATATTGCATAATCAGTTACACATTATTGTTTAACTTTAACTTTAACTTTTAAAATGATCCAACACTACTAAACTTCCTGATGTTTTTTCCCCCTTTATCTGCTCTGCAGGAGTTGAAATGAGAGCTAAAATAAAACCAACATTTCATAGACGGTGCTTGATTGCTCTCTGAAGCTGCTTGATGCAACCTGCTTTGCAGTACAAACAATAGATGAGTGAAAAGACGGACGGGCAGATTCTCATGAGCACTTGGAGGTGTTTGCGTTTACCACAACCATTAATTGTTTATAGAAGCTGATCCACCACAGAAAATGAAAACTTGAAAGGTAAAAGGGTTCTCACCTCAAGCATTTTAGAGAGACCACATTATTGTAATGAATTCGATTCGAATTGACGTGTATTTCTCAGCTTAGTCCTGCATTTGCCTTACACGTCTAGAGGGACCTATATAAGCTTCTAACAGCATGGAAGGTGACCGGTGGTGAAGTAGTTATTAATACTTCTTTTTACATTTGGGGCAACAAAACTCCCATTTCCCTAACCCTTAAATAAAGAAATGTATAATCCAGTGATATGAAAATTATTGTAAGTATGCCAAGAAAACCCTTTGATGCCTAATAATATATGTTTCTAAACAGTATAAATAGAAGTCACAGGAGATGGCATTGTGAAGCAACTTCTCTAATCCCACTAAAAGTTTCACTTGCTTTCGAGGTAAGAGGCACGGAGGGAGCTAAAAATATCTGTATTTTATGTTAATAACAGTTTTTGAAAAGCTCATGTTTTGATTGTGTAAACACACTCTGAGCAGACAGATGGTTCAATGTCAAGAGTTCTTTTGTTTGACTCTTTGATAAATTCCCACTAATTCAAGGCAATGGTAAACAAAACTAGAAGTTCCTTCACGCTTTTTTTTCCAAATGAAAACCACTAATTGGCCTACCGCTGGGCCTATGTGGGTTTTCAAAGTTCACTTTTTCCAACCTTGTAGGCAAAAATCAATTATTTCCTTTCAGCCCCGAGGTGCTTAACACCTCCCCGCAATCAGCAGCAGCAGCATCTGACTGGGGTTCACAGTCAAAAAAGAGAAATTCTAAATAAATTGAGCAAACCCCATGTACTTGACAAGGAGCCAAGGTTAAGACCCAAAGTATGAAGGGCCACATGTGTGGGAGGGGTCAGGATGGTGGGGGGAAAAAAACACAGCTGTTTCTGGCCAAGGATTTATCGCAGAAGTTGTGGTAAATTCATGAGGGAAAGAACTGGTTAAAATCAGTGTTCAAGGTCCTTTTTTTCCTACTTTGCAGGATGATGTGCATAAATTTGAAGAAGATACTATTAGACAGTTTTCCAACTGGGCGGAACGACCATGATGTTGGTCGTTTTGCTCTGTTTCTCCATTCCTGTCAGGCTGCAGGGTTTCTTGTGCAGAAGAACTTCCTGCCTCAGTCACTTAACTATTAATATAAACTATTCCACTAAACGATCTACCTGATATTATGTAGATTCCTCTCACGCCACTAGAATAACAATAATACAAATTTGTCTTGTATTATCCAGAATTAATGATTGCAGATACTAGACTATCCATTCTATTCTTGAACACAGTTGACCCCCAGAGTCCAGTTTGTTTGACTGATGTGATTGTTGCACGTCATGTCTCGACACGTGGGCCAAGGTGCATTTCATTTTGCCTATGGCATGATATGCATAAAAACTGGTCATTATCTGCATCCATGGATCTGGTTCCTTACTCTGTAAGAATGGTTTTGTTATGTAACAAATATATGAGAGGTCACCATGTCACTGCTTTCCCAGACAAAATGCTTAAAATCATGAAGCTTATGCTGCGAGTGTATGTGAGTAAAAGAACGGAGCTTAGCAGAGATGCTGAGAAAAACTGATACAAACTTAGCCTGGGATCATTAAGGCCAGTGTGAGCAGAGGCCAGCAGGGGGGAGTGGGAAGGGGAAAGAATTGTGCTCCAACACGGTAAAAGCCAACTGTCCCTAGTGTGAGAATGCTCTTAGAAGCTAACCTTGAACTCAGGTTCTTTAAACCAGTGCTGAATATTTTTTGCAGTTGAGCTGGGTGCATTATCCTGCTGAAAGAGGCCACTGCCATCATGTGAAGGGGTGTATACAGTCTCCACTAATGTTTAGTGGGTGGTATAGTTAGTGGTACAGTTTTGGTCAGACATTCACAAACAATTATCATGGGCATGGATGTCGTGGTAATTTTGGAAAGTTCTTTTTTCCTGGGTGGAATGATTGTAAAGCATCCATCTATCATGACAATTCTGAATTTATTTGGGACTTTCTCTGATCAACACAGGGTCAAATTATATGTACTTGCTAGAATATATACATACACTGACTTAAATCCTTTAGTACGTGATTCTGAAGCTTCTACGATGTCTTTTAACTTGACAAGCCCAAGGCCTATTAACTTCTCATTAGTGATCATGATTTACTGCAACTGGTAGTTTCTCTTTGCCAGCATAAAAAAAAGAATTGTTTGACAGCACTAATTGGGCTGATTGAATACTCAGAACAATGGGAAAGTCCAGAAAACTCAGTGCAGATCTAAGAATTGTAGATTTACGCTAAGAACATCTCTTGGAGCCATTTCTAAAAAGCGGCAGATTCCACAATCGTCATTTCAAATACTTTTGATGTGTCACCACATTGCCACGGTCTGGAGAAAAACCCAAACTGTCACACTCAGATATCAGTATATTGGTCAGAATGTTCAGGAACAACCCAGGAACCATAAAGGCTCAAGCCTGCCATTAACTAGAAACTGCTGGAACACCAGCATCAGTCTCCACAGTAATGACGGTTTAACATTGTCATGGCCTGAGACGACAACCAAGAAATATGCCCCCAGTCCAAAATCACTACTTTCCAATTTGACTGAAATTTGCATTTCCCAAATGAACAAGCCAAATACCTTCTGGAGAAAAGCTGAATGGTCAAATACTGAGCTGTTTGGCCACAATGTCAAGAGGTATATTTGGAGGAGTAAAGGTTTCAAATCTAAGAATAGTGGAGGTAGCTTCATGCTCTGGAGCTGTTTTGGTGCCATTGTTACTGATGCATTCTATAAAGTTGATGAATAATGGAGGCTATCGCCAAATTCTTCAAGTCAACAACTCAATGGTTGAAACTTGGACACATTTGTGTGCTCTAAAAGGACATTTATCGCAAACACACTGAAAACAGGTTTAGGAATGGATGAAACAGGTTAAAGTTAAGCCTCTGGGATGGCTTTCTCAAAGCCTAAAGTCTCTAAAGTTGGGTTGATGTCAAGAAACCAACCATTTTAATTGAACTCTACCTATTCTGCCAAGAAAAGGGGTCAAATAGTCATCCTGCAGCCATCTCTTCCCCAGATAAACAATTAAAACAAACCTGACTGTGCACGTGATATTAAAAAAAGATTTATAAAACTAGGTTACTATCTTCATGGTCCAGTTCTGAGCTGTTAATTGCACGAAAAATGGTCAGGATGGATACTCTGCAAACGGTGGTGCACCCTGTGTTGTTTTATCATAGCCAGCATTAAGGTATTGCCAAATTAAAACTTAAGTCATCTCATTCTGTATAGTTCTCTGACATGACTTGTGAAACAGAGCATTATTATAGAGAGAAATCCAATGATTCCCTTTGAGCATCCACTCAGCAAAGTGAGAATGGAAAACTGAAGGAAATGTTTTAACAGAAAGAAACCTCTGGCACAACCAGGCTGAAGGAGGCACCCAGCTGCCTCGATCAGTAGGGGTGAGGGGAGAGTGGAGAGAGAAAAGAAGATGAGAAACAACGCACAATAAACACTGTGCAGGATTGTGGCATCAGCAATGGGAAAATAGACACATGCAACTCTAGAGCCAGAGATACCTGCAGGAAGGTTCAAGGAGAGAGCAGACGTAGTGAAAAAGCACAAACTACATGAGAGAGAAGACAATACCTTAATGCATGGAGAGTAAAAGAGTAGAGAGCTACGCAGGCATTATGAGACGTCTCCTAGGAGCAGCATAACTATGGGTTCAGGGTCGCTAAGGCGTACTATTGGCCTTCTATTGCTCTTTTGTGGGATTGGACCACATGGGCTAGCCTTCATTCTCCATGCATGTGGCCCAACCCTGTGAATACTTTGAATTCCCCATATGATTTTGCAGATGCTCTGACCAAGACATCACAGTTTATCCTTTATGTTTGCCTATTTTTCCTGTTTCTAACACTCACCTATCTGACCCATTCTTCAGTTGCTGCCTAATATCTGCCTGATCTATCTTGATACAATGACACCTGTGAAGAAGTTAAAGTTCTTCACTTCATCTGTCAGTGGTTGCATTATTGTGGCTGACTGGTATAATATCATGTAAATCTAATATTAATATTAAATTCCACAGTAGAGTGTAAGACTCTCGGTATCATATCATCCTGTTGCGGCTCAATTAATGCAACTCCTGCCCACTTTGCATGCTGCTCTCACTCGCTGTTATGAACAAAGGCAGCGCTGTCATTCATCATCTCAGATGCGGTGCAAACAGTCAAGCAGGTGCAAAGATTTTAGGTGACGAGTTTACAGCGCAGTTAAATATGTACAGTTAAAGGTTTGGAGAACAAAGAGTGTCGAGGAGGGTTTGAGTGTGTTCGAGTACAACAGCATTCGCATAGCAAAAAAGTAAGCAAAAATAGCTTCCTTCTTGCAGAGCTCTTATTCAATATTCAGAGTCCCTTGATGTTTCAATCTCAAAAAAACCCTCATGTATTTATTATTTACCATCCATTGAGGAGGGTAAATTGAACCCATAGAGACACTGAGCTTGTGTCCAAGCTCATGAACAGCATTTCTTGTCCAGATTGTTTCTGTGAGGTGCACACCTATACAAAATGAATAGAATCAAATGCTCTGCTTCAATTTATTATAGCCTACTGAGGATAAATGAGACATCTAAATTCTTAATGTGTACAGTAGATCTAATGTCTTCTTTTTTTAATCACAAGTTAGTTGTTGCCAAAGAAAAGCAGCAATCCGCTTAATCCTTGAGTTCTGCTTGTGTGTTTTTGACAACTGTTTATGAGCCCTGCTGTTAGTGTGAAGGGACTGTCAAAATAAAATGATAATCAGGAGAATGACTGTGACGTCCAAACAATAAAAACAAAAATAATAGTAAAAAAAATGCCCATCAGTTTCTGACTAATCAGAAATGTTAATTGCAAAATACAGATCAATGGCTTTAAATTGAAGTGATTTCCACCGGTTCTTTTCCTAAATGTCACCAGGCTTGTCTTGTTCCTGGACTGGTGAATTTCCTCATCTCTGCTAGCAGGAAAAGCTCCCCAAATCCTCATCTGATCTTGGCTTCCTAAGCTTCACGGGCCCGATATGAAGGTAATTTAGCCGCTGACAGAGCGAGCGGCCTCTTTACAGTCCGCCGTCTCCGTTCAGACTTCACTGCCAGTGCGTTTTGGGAGGCTTGGCATTAGCAGTTAACACCTGAAGGAATCTAATTAACGAGGGAGCGGAGTATTTAATCACGTCTTACGAGTTCACAGTGCACCCTGTACTTCATTTATTAAAAGTATTATGATTTTAAATAAAACCATCATTCACTGTCATGGCTCGGGCATTTTGTGCACACTGAAGGTCTAATTTTAGTGTAAAGAGTTTTCAAAGAAAGCAGCATTGTAAGTTGGAGTTAAGGCCAAATTCCCTCTTATAGTAAAAATATGTAATTACATGTAACAGTTGACTTTTTTTAGACATATTTAGAGAAATAAAATAGGTAATCTTTAAAAATGTGCTTACAAATAAAGAAAAACACCACAAAACCATTTTCTCGCAGTTATTCAAAAACTATCAATAGGTGCATTCTTCTTCTTCTGAAGTTGTACAGCAGCTATCAGACAAACTGCACAATTGTCCACCATTCTCTGACAATTTTCGATTATTCTTCCTTAAAAAACTTCCTGCAGCTGCTAAGGTAATGAGATAATTAAATAAAGTAGTACCTGTGACTGTGCCTGCTAAGTCAACCTAACCATTGTGTTTCTACCATCGCACTTCACAGGTAGTATGAGGTTTTTCCTCCTCTCTTCTATACTTTGGTCCAAAAACACTATCTTTGATTCATCCGTCTAGAGCACATTATTCTAAAAGACCCGGTCTTTGCCCTTTATGTTCATTGGCAGGCTGAATTTTGTCCTAATGTTCTTTTTGGACAGCGAAGGCTGGCACGTCTCCCATGCCAATTTGTGCAAGCACTTTCTGACTGTGCTCTGACACCAGGACGTGCAAGAATTAACAGCAGATTGTGAGATCACATTTTGGGGTTCTTGGAGATTTCCTTTATTTGGCAGTCATTTTACATTATGAGTCCTGTAGATGACGTTCATTACAAGGAAAAAAAAATATTTCAAATTATTTGAGATCTTTTAAAAGTCATTGCATGACTCACGACCAACCTGTTTCTGGGAAGGCCTTAAATACATCTTTAGATCGTCGTTCTCATTTTGTAGTGGCTGTGGCCAGGAAGGACAGCATAATGCCGGTACTAGCTGCAATGCTGGTGGTTCGATCCTTAATACATCCCTACAACAAGATCCTGAACCCCAAGTAGGCCCTGATGCTTCTTTGTGAGGGTGTGCATGAATGTTAGACAAAGTGCTTACTGCAATCAGCTTTGCAGTAGAAAGCACTATGAGTATTCAGGTAAAGAATATTGTAACGATGGTTAAGTGTTATTGTACAGTGACATGTTGGTGATCTCTGCACACTGTTGTTGTTCCTTTAAGATTCATGTTTGGTTGTGGTACAGGAAGGGGAGGGGGCACCTGGTTGTTTTTGTGTGTGTGTGCCAGGCTGGAGAGAGGAGTTGTACGAGGGCGCTCTCCCCGGAGTTAGCAACCCGCTTGCTTATGTGCCGAATAAACGGACAAACTGAGACCCAACCGTCTGGTTCTTGTGAACGTTACATTGGTGTCAGAAGTGAAGAAAGAAAAAAGAACCCCAGAACGCCCGACACCCTGTTGCTGGCAACGCTTGCCGTTACGAGACGAGGATGTTGCCGGGCAAGATTAAGAAGGAGACGGAGGAGACGGAGGAGAGGGAGGAGAGGGAGGTTCGTCCGCGCTCGCCCGCCCATGGAGTGAGGGAAACGGCGCTGCGGCTGTCTGCCGAGGCTGGATTTTCTCCAGGTTTGACTAAGCTCGGGAACTGTTCGCACAGCGGCCGCGATTCCGGCGGGAAGGAGTTGACCTCGCTTGGCGCGCCGTCACGTGATGTAAACAAACATGGCGGCGCCCAGCAAGCTGCAGCAAATATAAAATCGCCTAAGTTCAGCGGCAAGACGCCATGGGAAGTGTTTATCGCACAGTTCGAGCTGTTAGCTGTCGCAGCTGGCTGGTCTGAGGAACATAAAGCTCTCCAATTGGCTTTGTGCCTGTGTGAGGATGCAGCTGCATGCCTGCTGCTGCTGACCGAGGAGCAGAGGGGAGATTATAATGCTCTGGTCGGAGCACTTCAGAGGCGCTTCGGGCAGTATAACCAACCAGTGCTGCTGAGGTCGGAGTTCCACAACAGACGCAGATTGCCAGGTGAGCCCCTCCGCATTTTGGCCCATGAAATCGAGTGCCTTTGCCGGAGGGCGTATGACAGCATGCCACCATCAGTGCAAGCGGAGTTAGCTCGGGACCAGTTCCTGCAGGCCCTGAGCCCTAAAGAGCTCCGTATGCAAACTCAGCTTGCTCGGCCGGCCACACTCAGTGCAGCCCTGGAGCTAGCGTTGGAGAGGGAGATGCTTGCAGGATCCTCTGGGGGCGCTGATGACGCACACGTGGTGAGGGCTGTGTCAGCACCTGTGGAACAGATGGAGACGCCAGCGGGCTTGTGCAGTTTGGTGCAGGCGGCTTCGCTGCAGTCGCCTTCCCCTCGGGCTGGCCCACACCGCCGACCACAGAGCTGCTGGGGATGTGGACAACCCGGACACCTCATCAGGCAGTGCCCCAAGCTTGCAGCGGTTCAGGGAAACGCCCACGGGCCCGTGTAGGCGGGAGTACACGGGCCTGGGAGAACGACATCCCCACGCCACCGCCATCTCCACCCGGTGCGGCCATCGCTGTGGGCTGGACCCAGGTTGGCGGCTTTTGCCATGTTCCAGTGACGATCGCGGGGGTGTCCTGTACGGCCCTGCTGGACACGGGGTCCAATGCAACGCTGGTCCGACCCGATATTGTCCCAACCGGAGCTGCTGTGCAACCGACTAATGTGCAACTTAAGACTGTGACCGGTGATCTGGCCCCAATGAGAGGGAGGGGAGTGTTCCAGTTCAAGGTGGGGGACCTCAGTGTGTCTTATGCTGCCTGGGTGGCTGACGTGCAGGACGCTTGCATCCTTGGGCTGGATTTTTTACGAGCCATTGGCGGTGTACTGGACTTAGGCAAAGGCTTCCTCGTAATCCCTGATGGGAAGAAGGTGCCGCTTATTCCTCCCCCGGTCTGCACAGCATCTGCCGCGGCGTCCACCTCCACCGCAGAGACCCCTGCAGACCCGCCAGCAGAACAGCGAGCGGAGGAGGAGGAGAGGCTCTTAGCAGTGAGGAGTATCTGGTCAAAGAACTGTGAGGGGCTGACTCCACAGCAGCAAGAGAGTCTATGGCAGGTACTAAAAGAGTTTAGTGACATTTTTGCCCTGAAAGAAAGTGATGTTGGCTTGACACACTTGGTAGAGCACGTCATTGAGACCGGGGATGCCCAGCCTATTAAAGTGCGCCCACGCCGCCTGCCCCTGGCTCATCAGGAGGCTGCGGACAGAGAGTTGTGTGAAATGATGAAGGCGGGCATCATAGAGCCATCTGATAGCCCGTGGGCCTCCGCGGTGGTGATGGTGCCTAAGAAAAAAAGTCCTAGGATGCGTTTCTGTGTGGACTACAGACCACTCAACAAAGTGACGAAGAAGGACTCTTACCCCCTTCCCAGGATTGATGAGTCTCTCGACTTAGTAGCCGGGTCCTCCTGGTTCTCCACCCTGGACCTGCGGAGTGGCTACTGGCAGGTGCCACTGTCCCCGGAATCCAGACCGAAGACAGCCTTCTGCACTAACAGGGGACTATGGCAGTTCAAAGTCCTGAGCTTTGGTCTTTGCAACGCTCCTGCGACCTTCGAGAGGCTTATGGACAGTGTGCTGGCTGGCGTCCCACGGCAACGGTGTCTGGTTTACCTGGATGACCTTCTAGTGCACGGGAGCTCCTTTGATGCTGCCCTGGATGCCCTGAGACAAGTGTTGGAGAGGGTGGCGGCTGCAGGCCTGAAGCTGCACCCCGACAAGTGCCACTTCATGAGGAGGGAGGTGGAGTTTCTGGGCCACAAGCTGGGTCGTGAGGGCATCAGCACGTTGGAGGAAAAAATTCACACCATTACCGAGTGGCCCACACCAGCAGACCAGAAAGAGCTCAAAAGCTTCCTAGGACTGGCGTCTTATTACAGGAGGTTTGTGAAGGGCTTTTCCTCCATAGCCGCACCACTCTTCCACCTGCTGCAGAAGGACCGTGACTTCATCTGGACCCGGGACTGTCAGCAGGCGTTCGACACCCTCCGCAGATCGCTGACAGAGTCCCCAGTCCTTGCCCCCCCTGACCCCGCCCTGCCGTTTGTCCTGGACACTGACGCAAGTAATGTGGGGCTGGGAGCGGTGTTGTCGCAGGTTGGGCCGGAAGGGGAGAAGGTGGTGGCGTACTTCAGCCGGGTCCTGAACAGGAGTGAGCGGCGCTACTGTGTCACACGACGAGAGCTGTTGGCTGTGGTGGCGGGGGTGAGACACTTTAAGTACTACCTGTGCGGCACAGCATTTGTTATCAGAACTGATCATGCTGCCCTTCAGTGGCTGATGTCTTTCAGGGAGCCAGAGGGACAGGTGGCTCGCTGGCTGGAGGAGCTCCAAGCCTTCAATTTCACTGTGGAGCACAGAGCAGGGACGCACCTTTCTAACGCAGACGCCCTCTCTCGCCGCCCATGTGCTGCAGCTGGCTGCCGTTACTGTGAGAAGCGAGAGGAAATAGAGCGGGAACTCACGACAATAGACGGAGCAGCACAGCTCGCCTGCAGGGCTCTTCTGGTGGTGGATGCAGCGGAGTGGAGGGCACGGCAGGAACAAGACACGGACCTGCTGCCGGTCCTGCAGTGGCTGGAGAAGGGGGAGCAACCCCTTTGGGATGAGGTCACTGGGTTTTCCATCTGTACCAGGGGGCTATGGGCCAAGTTTGCAGCTCTCAGGCTGAAGGAGGGGGTGTTGGAGCGTGCCTGGAAGGATCCTGCCACGGGGGAGGAGAGGTGGCAGGTTGTGGTGCCAAGGTCGCTGAGGTCAGCTGTGCTGGAAGCCTGCCATGGGAGCACTGGCTCCGGCCACTTTGGGGTCTCCAAGACTCTCCGCCGCCTCCGCCAGGGCTATTACTGGGGTCAACAGCGGAGGGACGTGGAGGACTTTTGCCGCAGCTGTGATGCATGTTCCTCACACAAAGGGCCACAGGACCAGTCCCGGGCTCAGCTTCAGCAGCAACCAGCAGGAGCCCCAATGGAGCGAGTAGCTGTGGACGTCATGGGCCCATTTCCTCGCACAGACAGAGGAAACCGCTATGTTCTTGTGGCAATGGACTATTTTACCAAGTGGCCGGAAGCATACGCCATCCCAGATCACGAGGCTGAGACTGTCGGTGATGTATTAGTGGAGGGGATGTTCAGCCGCTTTGGAACAGCAGAGACCCTCCACAGTGACCAGGGGCGTAACTTTGAGTCCAAGGTATTTGCTGCCATGTGTGAACGCCTTGGGATTAAGAAGACCCGCACCACCCCACTTCACCCCCAAAGCGATGGGCTGGTGGAAAGGTTTAACAGGACGCTGGCCCAGCAGCTAGCCATCCTTACCTCAGAACACCAACGGGACTGGGATTACCATCTTCCCCTTACCCTCATGGCCTACAGGTCGGCAGTACAGGACTCCACCCAATGTACGCCTGCCCTGCTCATGTTAGGGAGAGAGCTGAGAACTCCTGCAGAGTTGGCTTTTGGGAAGCCCCCGGACGCGCCAGAGGCACCACCGGGCCGGGACTACGCAAGGAAGCTGCAGGACCGGCTGGATTCTGCACATTCCTACGCCCGAGAGCAGCTGGCGAAGGCAGGCCTGCGCCAAAAGAGGAATTACGACATCACCACTAAGGGGAGGCACTTCCATGCTGGGGAGCTGGTGTGGGTCTACAGCCCAAAGAGGAAGAAGGGACGATGTCCTAAACTGGATAGCAGCTGGGTGGGGCCTTGCAGCGTCCTAGAGCGAGTAGGGGAGGTTGTTTACAGGGTGCAGTTGCCTCCTAGGGGGAGGATAGTAGCGCTGCACAGAGACCGGATGGCCCCCTACAGAGGGCAGTCCCTCCTCTCCTTTCCAGAGGGACGTGTACAGAGCGTCCGTGACCCTGCTCAGAGGGACCCCCGACCGGGGCTGCGTTCCCCTCCCTCGGACTCTCCACCCCAAAGCCCCGAAGCTCCGCGTCCACCTCAGGGGCTCAGGAGGTCAAGGGGGGAACGTAGGCTACCACCCCGCCTCAGAGACTGTGTCGTTCCCTCGGGGACGAGGAACTTATTGCTGGGGGGGCAGTGTAACGATGGTTAAGTGTTATTGTACAGTGACATTTTGGTGATCTCTGCACACTGTTGTTGTTCCTTTAAGATTCATGTTTGGTTGTGGTACAGGAAGGGGAGGGGGGACCTGGTTGTTTTTGTGTGTGTGTGCCAGGCTGGAGAGAGGAGTTGTACGAGGGCGCTCTCCCCGGAGTTAGCAACCCGCTTGCTTATGTGCCGAATAAACGGACAAACTGAGACCCAACCGTCTGGTTCTTGTGAATGTTACAATATGTTTGAGTACTAAAAGGGACATTTATTTGAATTATCTAAACAAGTACATACTGGTACTATGTGTTTTATTTGTTAAAAAAAACAAACTCTGTTTATTAAATGGCACAGGTCCAAGTGGGATTAAGAGTTTACTTTGAATATATTGTCAACAGCTTCAGTGGCTTATGTTTGTATTCATCGCATGACTGTAAACAGAGACTGTATATGAAAGATGGATGTCACCCATGTGATGTCATAAACTGTTTTCTGCATTTTTAAGCCTCAAAATTGCCTAATTCTTGGATTTATGTTTACTGGAGAGGATTGTGATGCAGAAGTGGTTATATTTGGAAAACAGCAAATATCACCTTATCCTAGCAAGCTAACAAATGTGTGAATTACAAATTTTAAGCACTGCTACTATCACACAGAAAGCCATATTATTTGTCATATAATTTCATGGAAAAACACTTTATAAGGCACCAAGAGAATGTGAGATCGACCAGACAACAACTGGCTAGAGCAGCTTGTTGGCACACCAGTCATTTATACCCTCAACTGTATATCAAGACAGACATGTTGATTAAAAAAGCATGCATCATACAGTTGTTAGGCTGCGAACATGTTTTTAATGCTGTAAAGTTGGGATGTTAACAGGGATTTACTTGTTTTGGCATACAGTCTCAAGTGGCCAGAGTAGGAACCGAAGTCTGTTGTTGGCTTCATTTATCAAGCCCCTACTTGGTACAAAATAGTGCTGTGCATGCCCAGTGTGTTGTTTGCTTGTTAGTTTGTTGTAGAAAGTGTGAAATGTACTAATTGAACACAATAAAGTCTTATGGCACTCTAACTTTTAAATATATTTTACCAATGGCGCTTCAATACTTTTGAGAGTTTGAATGCAGGTCTTTAAATTAAGCATTTTAAGCAGTTTGGTGGTTCTGATAGGTCTATATTCACTTCAGTAAAGGAGCTGACTCATTATTCATGTTGTCAGTTTTTCTGGAGCGTGATATTTACATATGTGTATGAAACACACCATTGCATAGAATTACAACATTTATGAGGAACCATTCATTGAAAAACCTAAGTAGAGATACAATTTAGGCCGTGACCATTAATTATATCCAGTTGTGTGATTTAATTTGATTAGTCAGAGTGGCTCCTGATTTATTCTCTACTGTACTTGTAGCAGATGTCTAATAAATGGTGCTACACCGGTTCCAAACTTGTAGTGATGCAATCGGCACGTCTTCTTCTACTGGATGCTGCCCAGATGCATGATTCACTTCAGGAATTAGTCTAATCAGCGTTGCATGTGAATCAAATGTGGCTCATACAGTAGCCGGCGATGTGGATTTTTACTGATTTATAGCCTCCAGCTCGGTCTGTAAGCACATAAATTTAATTTCCCAGGATTACTAACTAAATGCATCAAAACAGCATTTGATGGTTGATGCAATGCATTAGGAAGACGATCTGTAAACAGAGAACTTAAGGTGGAATTGCACTCATTTTTCCTCATTTACTTGTGCTCAAATTATAGTATAGCATTTGGTGGATTGTATTATCCAAATATTACATTTCAGGAGGTTCTCAGATAAAATAGAAACACACTGTTATGTTGTTTATGGGGCCTTTGAATATTTTTTAGTGGCAGCAGCTATTTGGTGGCAGTATACAGACCACTGAGGAATAAATGAACAACAGAATACAGTGAAAGAAATGTTTATCTTCATTTTCTCAGCAGATTTGTGCGACGAACAAACAAAGGGAATCTGCTGCAAATACAGCTGGATATTCTGCGGCAATTGTTAAAGAAAAAAAAAGACAAAAACTAATCAAAACAAATGCCATGCATTAGTTACAAGTGCCCAGACCTTGGCCAGCATGCAGGATGTTACAGCCCAATGACTTCCTCATTTAAATTATGACCGAGGCGAACAACAATAACAACAACCCAAGACAGAACCACAACCAAGACACATCAGGCCACAGTCCAAAACAAAGCAGAATTGCACTGAACCCACTGTGTTAACCCTTCCTAGTAGTAGCTCTTTTGCAGCGCATGCAGTCTTATACAGTACACTTACCAAAAACAACAACAAATGTTGCATGGAAAGAATGTCAAAGTGTGTTGCGCAAGTCTCTTTGTGAAATGTCCATGGTTAAAAAAGAAGAGCGTTGAAAAGCACAACAATTTCTCACAGTTCTAAGGGTAAGCAATTTAGTGACTTTCAGCCCTTCTTACTTTAATCACTTTAAAAATGAAGCTGATTAACAGTGGTGGTAGGAGGCACATGCCGCAGCATATCTTCTTCTCCCTGCACAGCCTATTCTTTGATGTTGTTGTTTTTGTGTGTTGCACCGCCCCATCATTTGAATATCACACAGAGAGGGGGCTCCTACTCGGCCACTTGCTGCGCCTTTGTTGCTGTGATTAAAGCAGGTGTCGCGCAGGGTTGTGTTTGTTAATGACAGTTTGCATTTAAATAGCTGTCACTCGGCTGTCAAGGGGAGGGGGGAGGGGAAATGTTTGTTTCCGGGCCTCCAACGTACTCAGAATGCATCTCTTTTACATAAGCTTAACCTAGCTTTGCAAATGAGCAGGCAAAGTTTTGCAAGAGTGTACCTGCAAAGACTCTCCTCTCATGTTGGCAAGTGATGAAAGTCCAAACTTTAAAAGGAGGGAAAGTGCAAGATAATAAACAAAGTAAAATCAGTGACTTGTTATTTATCTGAATGAACTTCATCGTGGCATCGAATTTTAAAGAAATCAGAGAAAGCCTTTCTGATTTGAAAGGGACTCTTGGTCAGAAATTTTACATGGCTTGATTTTTCTATTTGTTTTGTGATCTGACTCATCTGGAAATATTTGTATTGGTCTGTGCCTTCATTAAGCACTGTGGTTACAGTTAGATTCAAATTGTGCTTTAGCTTACAGACAACCTTGGTCAGGCTAGAAGAAAATCATGTAAACTTCACAGCTGTCACTCCTGTTAACCTTATTCTTGTGGTGAAGGCCTTGTGGTAATATGTTGACATATGGGAGTCATGAGTCACACTGGTCATCTGAGTTTGTATCCAGATTTACCCCTTTGCTGTATACTTATATTAGAAAGCTCTGTTTGGCTTAGAGGGTCGTGAGTTCCTCCCACCTAAAGGTCATAACACCAGCCGGCATTTTGAATACAGTTGTTCAAACAACCACTAGATGTCTCTTAACTTTAAAACGATCGTGGCTCAAGGGCGATCGTGGCTCAAGAGTTGGGTGGTCGCCTTGTAATCGGAAGCTTGCTGGTTTGAGCCCCGGCTTGGACAGTCTCTGTCGTTGTGTCCTTGGGCGAGACACTTCACCCGTTGCCTACTGGTGGTGGTCAGGGCCCGGTGGCGCCAGTGTCTGGCAGCCTCGCCTCTGTCAGTGCGCCCCAGGGTGGCTGTGGCTAGCTTATCATCACCAGTGTGAGAATGGGTGGATGACTGACTGTGTAAAGCGGTTTGGGGTCCTTAGGGACTAGTAAAGCGCTATACAAATACAGGCCATTTACCATTTTAAAACATCACAGCTTATAACCCAGCTCAGTTAAATGACTTATGTTGTGATCTGTCTTTATACTTAAGGAAAAAAATGGAATAGCATTTAATATATACATTTGAAAAACATTAGTATTTGTATATATCTTACCATTTCCCAATATTCACTTTATTTTCACAAATACAATGCTGTGCAAAATTCTTGAACCTACCCCCATTTCTGTGTAATTAGCTTCCGAGGAAGTCAAAGTAATAGGAAAAGGGGAAGGCATGTTAGCAGGCAGTGAGAGAGAAAGGCGGGTGTGGGGGCATGAGAGGAGAAGCTTTAAATGAAGAAATTATATCTGGGATAGAGCTGCTCATATGGTGGCTAAGGATATGCTGGTTCATGGAGGTAACGAAGGCGTACATAAGAGGGCTGGTGTGACAGAGAATGATGCTAAGGAAAGAATGAGATGGACCAAGATGATCCCTGTGAGAATCACGAAAGGGAGCAGCTGAAAGGAGTTTGTGAAGCCACTTAACACTGACCTGCGAATTATTCAAGCGTAAACTGAATGAATGAACCAGTGATGTAGTAATTCATAGCACACAGTCCTGCCACAAAAGCATAGAATTTGTTATTTCTTTTGCTGAATCTATGAAAAATACCAAAGATAACACAGTTTGTTTGAAAAATATCATTTTTGCACCAACAAGGTTATTTCCTAAGAGCTATTAACCAATAATTTGCCATGGTTTGCAGTGCGTCCTTAGAAAAATTTAAGGAAATTGGAAAATAGAGGGCAAAAGATGTGGCAGGCTTAGAAAAAGCTCTTTCTTTTAACATTGTTCGAAAGTCGTATCCTTAAGAAATATGAAAATAAGAAATGACACAGGACCTGAGATGCATCAGGCCCTTTGTCAAAAATGGTCTCAGTATAAAGGAAGTTGTCAAGAAAATATTCTTAAGGAAGGAAAACAGTGAGAAAAGGCTGCCTGAAAATCAGTGGACTGAAAATCAGTGCTATCCAGTCTTATGGAGAGTTGAATTCAACTGTAAAAATGCTGGTTCAAACTGTCATCAGTATGTACAGAGAAGGTCAGGAGAGAAGTGTCTACAGTCATCTGAAAAACAAGGCTCTGCTGTGGTTTGAGCCTCAGTTGAAGCCAGTGGTGTTGGGTATTTTGTCAAAATTGATGGAATAATGAAAGCATAAAAGTACAGTCAGATTTTGATTCACCATGCATTACCAGCTGGAGAGTGTCTGATTTGTAAAGCCTTCATTTTTCAGCGTGGCAAGAATCCCGAACAGACTGCCAATACAGTAAAAGCGCACCTGGTTAGAAAAAAACACACTAGAACACTATGAGTCATGGACTGGCCTCACCAGAGCCCAGATTTCAATATTATTGAAGCGGTTTTTGATCATCTTGACAGAAAACATAACAAAAGGCAGCCAACATCCAAAGAAGAGCTTTGAATGTCCTTCAAGAACCCTGGAGAACTATTCCCGAATAGTCCTTAAAGAAATTACAAGAAAACTTGCGTAAAAGAGTGGTGTTGAAGAATAATGGTGGTTGTACGAAATATTAACCTTCAAGGTTTTTTTCTCACATATTGTATTTCCAAGTACGATTGCCTGTTTCAATAATGCACCTCTTTCCCATTTTTGTAACAAATAAAGAAAGGAGTGGTGGTATTTCTTTATGCACAGCACTGTAACCCACTTTTTGCTTCTATGGGAGATGCAAATGTTAGCTGGGAGAATAAACAATACTCCACAAAAACAATGAGCTTCAAGTCTCCAAAATGCTGCGTAGAGCTGGAAGGAGCTGCAGTGAGGTAATATTTGCAACGAAAAGACACGGTTTTTATATACGTAGTCATTTAGATTAGTTAATACTGCAAGAAAAATGAGCTTTATCTAACTTGCATGTAGTGTTGGCATCATACAGAGGAGAGCATGCTTGAAACTTAGCTTAGAGGAAATATCACCTGAAGCCCCCTTGGCTTTATTTTCACAACCACGTAGACAGGCTGTATATATATCCAGCTGCCAGCTATCTTATTTTACATTATATCTGAAATCTCAAAAGTCTGAGATTTAATGTGCTCGGGTATGTGTCATATTTTCTAAAGTTTCCCTGCATTTTAATACGGTTTCTGAAAACAGAACATGGTCCACAGAGAATGCATCATGGCACACTGTAGCATTCTTTTCAGAGGAAAGTGACAACCAGCAGGCAACATGACATTTTCTCTACACTAAAACAGGTGGGTTGTACATAAAGTGCATTTCACAGGACAGTGGAGGAACGTGGCATGAAGGCACAATGGCAAAATGGCAAGGGAAAAACAAAAAGGATGCCTCGCTGAGGTATTACGTCTAATCAAGGCAAGAACGGTGTACGACCTGTATGTCAAGAACAATTGTATTGTCCTTGAAAAACACATTCCTCGTTACAATAATAGCTCCTCGGTTGCTCTATGTTTTGATTGTTTAGCTGCCCTTGATGGGTCAGCAGCAGTCACTCATTCATGAGCCACTTTCATCGCACCAAACTTGGTAAAACAAAGTGTAAGGGGGAGAAAATTGCCTTCTGGAAGTAATTAACCATAATCATGCTGTTCAGTAGCAATTGGTGGCATTAGCTTACCTTCACTCTTAATCGCTGTTTGTTTATAAGCACCCAAGGGTTCTCAAAATTTAAATACAAGCACGCGCCGAAACTTCAGATGTGGCTTTATAGATATGTATGGCACATATAAACAACAAAACAGACCATCCTCACATGGCTTTTTGCACAAACGAGTGCGCTTTGTGGAGATTAGCCTTGTTAAAACAAAAAATACAAACACGTTTTGTTATGTATGTGTGTCTCTGTATGTGAGTGTGTGTGTTATAGACAAAACTGCTTGCTTTTTCTTGTGTACTTGGCCAGCATGTCAGTTCAATTAAAGTAAAAGATGTGCACATCAAATCCCCAATCCATTGTTTTACAAATATGTATTCAGTGTGAATCTAATTCTGTTTATTAGCACCAAGAAACCAGGTTGCTCATTACACTCACCTATCGATCGCCTCATCCCCCAGAGAAGGGAGATTAGCGGTCAACTTTCAACACCTCAATCAATAATCATCTCCCTAATTGGGTATTAGCAACAAGAAAGTAGACTCACTTGTCACACAAACAAGAAAATAAAGGCTGAAAATTCAACATCCAGCGCCACAGGTTCAGGGTGTTATTCAGCCAAAGCCTGCTCTCATCACTTTAATTAAATCAGGGTGCGACTCCAGTTAAAGATTTGGTGTTTGCGCTGTCTCGTCATCGCAAACGTACTGAAAATAACACAAGCCCATGAAAATTGGTACATATATTTCCAGGCTTTCTAATGGAGTTGCATTTCTAAAGAATTTCATAGATGAACCAACCAGTCGACAATTATTGCCATGACCCAGCAGCTTATTTTGCGGTGTTAATATGAGCTGCAAAAACAAGAGTTGTTGGTATTGTTCAGATTTTCTCCACAAATGGTCAGTGAAACTCAAGCTGTGCCACTTCAACTGAGTCCAGAACTACTGATAAGCATTTGCATTCTTTTGGTGCACATGGCATTTATCTGTAATTGATTTGTCTCAGCCCCTGTGAATGCCATACACCCATTGGCAGACACTCTGTCTCTCTCTCTCTCTCTGCCTACCATGCTTCCCATCTGGCTTCCCATCCAATAAGAAAAGATTCAAGGGGAGCACAGAGTCACACAGCTTCTCGCTCTATCTAGATAATTGAAACAAATGCCCATTTGAAAGCAAGAATGTCTGCTTAATTTACAGAAAATGCAATTCTAAAGCATTTTTAGAGGCAAGAGCCCTCCATCACTGTGCCCCATTCACAAGTGTTAACAATGTAGCCGCAATCAGAGGCTGCTTGAAACGAGAAGAGAGCATAATGTTACAGACGATTCTCGTTTCCTGAGGAGTTAAATACAAATAAACAGAAAACATTGATCAGAATACATTAGTTTTAATTGGAGTCTGTTCGACTGAAATTTTGCAAAATGAGCACATTGTTTTGAAATTTAAATACATGCTCTGTGCCCATAGACTGGAAAAAATACATTCTCCCCACTAAAGCTGGTAATAAAAGCAAGATGTAGTCTGACAATGATGGAGGGAAAAAATAGCAGGATTGTAGCTGTGGGGGAGATGTGGGAGAGGAAGCTATTGTAGCGTGTCAGTTAGGTTTAACCTTGAATTTTTTTTTAAATCTGCTTTGCTTAAGTAGACAGTGTTGTATGTATACCATTTTAACAGCATTTTACCAGTATTGCATCTTAAAAGGTCACTGTTGACCAATTAGCCCATGCCTGGCACGTCTGGTGTTTCCCATCCCACAAACCAGTCAGGTCGCTAAAAGCCAGCGGTGACCTCCGTGACCGCAGGCAAAATAATCACAACTCACTGACTTTTACGGCTGTTTAGTTTGTTTCAAATGCCAGATCCTGCATTTATCACAAATACACTCGATTTGTGATATTATCTTTTATATTCATTTTTTAACATAAAATTCTTGCTTCCCAAGTTAGCTTTTTTCCCCCTGTATTGTAAAATGCCTTTCATTATGTAACCATGTTTATATGTTTGAAACTCCTTGAAGACCTCATTAAAAAATTATAGCAAGTACCACAATAAAGGCCTGCATTTTTGACAGGCTTCATACTTAATTTTTAAATGAGATTTCTTGAAACTATGCGCTCACTGGACACTGTTAGGTTCACCTTGCAGGAAGCAGGTTGGGCCATCTTTTGTCTTCTTTACAACATGGATTAACAAGGTGCTGGAAATATTCCTCCGAGTTGTGGTGCATATTGACATGATAGCATAGATGCTGCAGACTTGTTGTCTGCACATCCATGATGTGAACTTTTCATTCCATCACATCCCAGATGAGCTCTATTGGATTGACATCTGGTGACTGGAGGCCATTTCAGTACACTGAACTGATTTTCCTGTTTAAGAAACCAGTTTGAGATGATTTTGGGACACAGTGTGTATCCTGCTGGGAGCAGCCATCAGAAGACAGGTCAAAGGAAGTCAAAGCGATTGAAATTGCTGTCAACAATACTGAGGTAGGCTGTTGTGTTTAAATGCTGCACAGGTGGTACCAAGGGACCAAAGTGTGCCAAGAAAACATTGCTCACACCATCACACCACCAGCAACAGCCTAAGCCATTGATAAAGGGCAAGGTGGATGCATATTTTCTTTTTACTCCAAATTCAGACCCTGTACTATGAATGCTGTCACAGAAATGGAGACTCATCAGACCAGGCTACAATCTTCTGTTGTGTGGTGGGTCTGTGGGAACTGGAGCCTCAGTTTCCTGTTCTTAGCTGGCAGGAGTGATACATGGTGTGGTCTTCTGCTGCTGCATTCCATCCGCTGCAAAGTTCAACGTGACGTGCGTTCAGAGATGCTCTTCTGCTCACCTTAGTTTTGAAAAGTAGCTATTTGAGTTACTGTTACCTTCCTATTGGTTTGAAGCCGTCTGGGAATTCTCATCTGACCTCTGACAGAAATAAGGCATTTTCCCAGAAAGCTGCTGCTCACTGAATATTTCTCCTTTTCAGGACCATTCTCTGTAAATCCTAGAGATGGTTGTGTGGGATAAATCCCAGTAGAGCAGGAGTTTCTGAAATACTCAGACCAGCCTGTCTGGCACCAACAAACATGTCTCATTCAAAGTGGTTTAAATCTCTCTGATGCTCAGTTTGAACTTCAGCAGGTTAACCATGTCCGCATGCATTGAGTTGCTGCCATGTGATTGCCTGATTAGATACTGGCATCAACAAGCAATCCAACAGCTTGCTGATGTACCTAATGAAGTGGTTGGTGTATTCACAGAATGTGTATTCTCATATTGATCAAAATATGAGTTGGTTAAATACAACTCTAATTTTCAAGAACATTAAGCAGGTATTTTATCAGTAGTCGTTTTATGCGTGGGGTAATAAGGAGGAATCAAAGTTGGAATAACAGGGAAATATGAAGTTATTAACACTTAAGTGCCAAAGTATTATCCAAGTAACAATCAGTAAGTATCATATTAACCATGATCATGAGTAATATCTCTACCAAACCATCACTCATCATCATGTATATCACATTAAACGTCTAATTCCTCATGTAAGCACAGCTGGTTGAAGTAATCTGCTAGTCACGTGTTTAGGACATCAGCCTCTGTGGGTCTGATTATAGTTTCAAAATACCAAGAAAAAAAAAACCTCCACAATTGTTCAGTAAAGCTGCCAGATTAAAACTTGTGTAGCATCTGTTTCTGAAACTTTCTACGTGTTGTGGTGGGTCGCTGTCTGGGTCCACCTGTTTATCTTTCTTTTCACACATGAACTTCAAACAATTTCCTTGTTTCATACATTTAGCACACAGCAGGAAATGGTGCGCTTCAAAGTACTGGAAATAATAAGTGAAATTAGAGCGAGTGAGCTGCTTGGATATAGCATGCAGGTGGCAGTAACCATGACACCCACATAAAGTACCAGTCAAAAGTCTAGACACATATGTGGAGGATAAGAAACTAGATTCCTTTATGAGTTTTTTCATTCTGTTTCTTATGTATCGTGACATAATTTCTTTGTTGCCTTGACTGTGTTGCTGTAGGGAATGTAAAGAACAGAAATGAGCAGTAAGGGTTTTGTTCAGTGTGGGTCAAGTTACTTGAAAAAAGTAATCAGTAACTAATTACGGATTCAGCTTCAGACCAAATCCATTGCTGTGTAAGCTAACTTTTGCTCCTTACAGAGCTCTTTAGCCATTCGTTCACAATTGTTTGTAATGGCATGGCGAGGTGCTTGATTTTATATACAGTGGGGCAAAAAAGTATTTAGTCAGCCACCGATTGTGCAACTTCCCCCACCTAAAATGATGACAGAGGTCAGTAATTTGCACCAGAGGTACACTTCAACTGTGAGAGACAGAATGTGAAAGAAAAATCCATGAATCCACATGGTAGGATTTGTAAAGAATTTATTCGTAAATCAGGGTGGAAAATAAGTATTTGGTCAATGACAAAAATACAACTCAATACTTTGTAACATAACCTTTGTTGGCAATAACAGAGGTCAAACGTTTACTATAGGTCTTTACCAGGTTTGCACACACAGTAGCTGGTATTTTGGCCCATTCCTCCATGCAGATCTTCTCGAGAGCAGTGATGTTTTGGGGCTGTCGCCGAGCAACACGGACTTTCAACTCCCGCCACAGATTTTCTATGGGGTTGAGGTCTGGAGACTGGCTAGGCCACTCCAGGACTTTCAAATACTTCTTACGGAGCCACTCCTTTGTTGCCCGGGCGGTGTGTTTTGGATCATTGTCATGTTGGAAGACCCAGCCTCGTTTCATCTTCAAAGTTCTCACTGATGGAAGGAGGTTTTGGCTCAAAATCTCACGATACATGGCCCCATTCATTCTGTCCTTAACACGGATCAGTCGTCCTGTCCCCTTGGCAGAAAAATAGCCCCATAGCATGATGTTTCCACCCCCATGCTTCACAGTAGGTATGGTGTTCTTGGGATGCAACTCAGTATTCTTCTTCCTCCAAACACGACGAGTTGAGTTTATACCAAAAAGTTCTACTTTGGTTTCATCTGACCACATGACATTCTCCCAATCCTCTGCTGTATCATCCATGTGCTCTCTGGCAAACTTCAGACGGGCCTGGACATGCACTGGCTTCAGCAGCGGAACACGTCCACTGCGGGATTTGATTCCCTGCCGTTGTAGTGTGTTACTGATGGTGACCTTTGTTACTTTGGTCCCAGCTCTCTGCAGGTCATTCACCAGGTCCCCCCGTGTGGTTCTGGGATCTTTGCTCACCGTTCTCATGATCATTTTGACCCCACGGGATGAGATCTTGCGTGGAGCCCCAGATCGAGGGAGATTATCAGTGGTCTTGTATGTCTTCCATTTTCTGATGATTGCTCCCACAGTTGATTTTTTCACACCAAGCTGCTTGCCTATTGTAGATTCACTCTTCCCAGTCTGGTGCAGGTCTACAATACTTTTCCTGGTGTCCTTCGAAAGCTCTTTGGTCTTGGCCATGGCGGAGTTTGGAGTCTGACTGTTTGAGGCTGTGGACAGGTGTCTTTTATACAGATGATGAGTTCAAACAGGTGCCATTCATACAGGTAACGAGTGGGGGACAGAAAAGCTTCTTACAGAAGACGTTACAGGTCTGTGAGAGCCAGAGGTTTTCCTTGTTTGAGGTGACCAAATACTTATTTTCCACCCTGATTTACGAATAAATTCTTTACAAATCCTACCATGTGAATTCATGGATTTTTTTTTTCACATTCTGTCTCTCACAGTTGAAGTGTACCTCTGGTGCAAATTACTGACCTCTGTCATCATTTTAAGTGGGGGAACTTGCACAATCGGTGGCTGAATAAATACTTTTTTGCCCCACTGTACCTGTGGCAACAGTACTGAAACCACTTGAATTCAAAGATCAAGAAGCATGGCTCAATACTTTTGTTCATGTAGTGGATGAGTGTGTCCAAATTTCGACAGGTAGCTGAATGGACCGCACTATTAGCTGTTTGTATATCAGTGGAATCCAACATCTTTTTACTCGGGAGCTGGCAGGTTCAAAACCCAGTTTGTATTCTCACATGCAGTGCTGTCAGGGATGTCTAGAAAAGTAAAGGCCTCTGTACATGTGTGAAAACTGCTTGCCTGTTTAGAGTTAATTTGTGTTATTCTGCGAAGAGAGTAGCTCACTCCATTCAATGAATTTTCTTTCTTTTTCTTTTTTTTTATTAGAATTTTTGTGGAATGGCCTTCGCTTCCTAGAACCAGAACACTTTTTTTTTTCAGAAATGTTGGCATAATGGTCAAATCCAGAAAGAGTTACACTACAAAAGTCCAGCTAAATGATTTTCATGCTTCTTCATTCAGCACACAAAATTGGGTTTTTTTTAATGATCCTTTAACATGATAAAGTTGGATTAGAGCTCACAATGTGCCACTGTAAAACTGAATCAGGCCTCTGAATATCAGTGTGGTTATTTTGATAATAATCATAATTCCCAATTATTGTTTCACTAATCATCAATTATCTTTAACAACATTTCTGATAAACTGTTGTTTTTGTTTAACAGAAGGACGTTTCTAACTAACAAAAACCTTGATTATGATTAAGATTGCTTATTAATCTTTGATTGCTTTTATGTAACCCCTTACACCCCGTATATTTTTGCCTTCCTTTAGACACCAGTCTTACACCTTGCCACACTGTTATCACACAGCTTTCTGTAAGTCACGTCTGCAGAAGTAGTTCTGGGTTCTGGTTGATTTCTTTTATTTCCTACCACTGCATTGTTCAATTCATCTAAGACGAACTACAGAATTTCTAGTTTATCATGAAGCTGAAGCCTAGTTCCTGGCAAGACACTGTGGGGGACAGTTATAAGGACTAGCGGCCCGTGCCTTGAGCTGGCACTGACAGTAGGGGAGCCGCAGAAACCCTTCCCTCTACCGGTTCATCCAGCTCCCAGAGGAACCCTGGTAAACACTGCACATCAACCCTGAGGCCAATTAGCCTGCAAGATCAGCCTAGTGAGAGGCCTGCTGAAAAAGGGAGGGGGACTTAATTCAAAGAGCAGACTCTGCGAGAGTTCAGCTATCCTAATCGCTAAAAGAGCACAGGTCCCAGGGGCAACGTTCAAGCTTACTGGAAATATGAAAGAGTTTTATTGTTTGCAAAAAATAAAAAATAAAAAATTTAAATGGTGAATTGATCCACAATGGAGATTTTACATAATCATGGACTGTTATGTTATGAAAAATAACGAGCTAGAGAGGGGTATCTACAGAGGTTTTTAGTCCGTAAACCTTAAAGGCAGATCCGCCCACAACCTGCTCTTCTATCTACCAGACAGCACACTTTTGTTTTTTGCAATTATTTGAGAAATTTAATTTTATCTTTAGTTTAGCATTCATCACAACAACGAATATGGCTCATAAGCTGTAACAGCATTGCAAGTGTGAGAGACTGAGGATAACAGGAGAGGCTGCAAAACACAAAACTGTTAATTAGAATCATACAGTATCCAGGCAACAGTTACAGTTGCAGAGTGAGAGTAGCTATTTAGTGGGGCACCATCCTGCTCCTGTTGGCTCTCCATTTGACCTCTGTCCTTGACACTTACTCTGTACCCATCATGTTTTACTGCCAGATACTTGAGCCACGATGCTCCAGTAAGATTCTTTGTGTGGGCGAAGCTTGTGAACAGATTTACAAGATATGACAACTGTGGGTTTTTTTCCTGAGATGTTTTTCACACTATTGTTTAATAATTTGTTTCTGAATAAGTTTATCTTTCCCCTGAAGTAAAAACACAAAACACACACAAAAAGAAATAAATAAAAACTGTGTTCAGAACAATATTGCAACAAAGATTCAAAATATAAAGTTTCCGTTCAGGGAAATTAATCTGCCACAAACAGATTATTTCTTATTATTAGATCTTATTCATTAAATTATTCTGTAATTTACACTTAGCCTACACAAATAATCCTTGTACACATAACATTTATTGAAAGTAATTAAATAAGCTACTTTGTGTGTTTTAATTCTGTTGCTCTGGATACACAGTTGTAGTTCACTTTACACTGTTTGCTATAAATCCAGTGAACATAATGAACATGATCTTTCAGCCACGATTTAGTAATACATTTGCATGTACTGAAAAGCGTACATGCCACATACACTCTGATCCAGTGTGCATATTTAATATAATGTAATTGCTGCTTGGATTGCCTACAGAAAGAGTGTTTTCCTTAAATGAATGAAGCGCCACATTTGAGCTGATCATGTGGTGGAAGGTGTAGAAAAAAAACACTTGACTCTCCTACCAGAAGCCAAGGTTTACATTAAAACTCTTGGCTGTGGTTAGCTTTCAGCAATAAAAGCACTTATGGCTAAATATACAAAATCAACCAAACAAGAGCTGGAAGTTCCTAAAATAAAAATATTAGTGGCTATTAATCCATTTTGCCATCCTTTTATCCAAACAGTGGAGCTGTAGCCTATCACAGCTGACACCAGTTGGCCCTGGACGGTTCATCCAAGTGATAAACAACCATTCTGACTCATATTCACACCTAGAATAACCAGTTAGCCTAACAATCATGTGTGTGTGTGTGTGTGTGTGTGTGTGTGTGTGTGTGTGTGTGTGTGTGTGTAAAAGCCCACTCCAGTACAGAAAAACCACACAAACTCCACTCCTCAACACATCAGCCCCCCAAAAACTATTTTCGGCTGCTCCGTTATTCACAAGAAGTCACCAGAGCAGGGATTTATTTTTACTAGTTAGGCAAATGTGTAAACGAAACTATGGAGGCATTTTTCCAACCCCAAACCTTCTTGCTATTAGGTGACGGTGCTCACGACTGTCTAACTGTACGGCTCAACATCCAACAAACATATTAAAAGTCAACCAGTACGAGTATTAAGCATGAACTCATGCTGTAGTTTACGTCAAAAAAGAAGCCTTTAAGTCACTGAAACATGAATCTACACTTCAATGTGGGCTCACTTTGTTATGGTATAGTTTCTATAGAGTTTGCGCTAATTCTAATAACTCAGATTCTGTGGAAGCCTCGTTCTTGTTGGCCAAGCACTATTTCAAAACCTTAAATATGTCACAAAATGGGTTTTTTTTTGCTTGTTTGGTTTTTTTTCAAGATTGGAGTGGAAGAACTTGACTCGACACAGACCTTTGACCTTAACCCCATCTGATACCTGAGGGATGAACTGGAACACCACTTGCTAGCCAGCCAGTGAACAGCACAGGACCTCTGGCCCTCAGTGATACTCTTATAGCTGAATTGGAGCAAATCCCTGAAGACAGATTCTAAACTGGAGGCTGTTAAAGCAGTACGTTAGTTCCCATGGTTTTGAAATACGTGAACTCTCACAAGGGTAGCACTTGGATGACCAAGGTTTATTTTGTAGTTCCTAGCTTCATACTGAATATACATTTTTCTGGCACATTATAGTTATGCGACGTTGTAGTTTACTTTTTGCAAACATCTATATTTACCATTATATTACCATCATTATTTCAGCTTCTCTGTGCATGCGAGACTAAATATGCTTATTTGAATCGAAGGTTTGAGAACAATGGGGCTTCTCTGCAATACAGAGTGCAAAACCCTCTGTAACATTTTTTTCTGGTTAAATAAAGTTGCTTGAATTGATTTGCCTACCCACAATGTCAAGAGAAAATGCGGTGGCCTTATTCTCACCTCCAGCAGCGTTCGGTTGTTTTGCCCGATGTCATTAAGCGAACGTTTTTGGCAGTTCTTCAAACACACTCAAATGCTGCTGAGAGGATCCATCCAGTGTAACTTCTTTTTGTTATCCTCCGTGTCATAATAGTTGATTGTGGACTTTCTGTCCGACTCAGGCCATAAACTTTCACAGACACAAGAAGCCTAACAAGACCCAAGCATGTCTGCTCCAAGACACCGATTCAGTGGCTTCTCTCTGCCTCTCTGTCTGCTTCAGAAAATGAGAGAAGCTTCTCAAAAAAAAAAAAAAAAAAAATGTGACTCTACAACAGTAGCCTGTGTGTCCCCAAGGATAGTGAGCTAGTACGGTCTGCCAGTCTATCACACAGGAGCACACTGCTTTTGTGACAAACTGGCAGACTAACATCTTTCATTCCTGTAGCTCCTCTGTGCTCTTCTTCTTCTTCCTAGACAATCCTCACAATAACCTCGGTGGTGAGTGCATGACTACACAGTGCTCCCCATTGCTTTCTGTTGACTCAGTGGTGGATATCAGCGCCTGAACATGCCACATTCATTAAGAAAATGCTTTAAAGGCACACCAGAGAGATGTAAAAACATCACAAAAGGTCAGATTTAATTACTTCTCATTGTACGCCGCACAGGTTTGCAAAGCAAAACGGCAACAAAAAAGAAGAAGAAGGAGAAATATATATATATATATATATATATATATATATATATATATATATATATATATATATATATATCCTCACAGTCACTAAAATAATTTGCTTTCAGCAGGAACATTATGCTTTGTCAAAGTTTGCCACAGGATAGACTTACATGCAAGCTCTACTTTAAAAGGTGAGCTGCCTGGCCATCCTTAAATCCTTCAGAGGCTGTATCCATTACAGGATCCATGAAAGGTGGGTAAGAGGCAGAGAGCATGGAGGGGCTGCTTCACTGCACACCACACAACCTCTCTTTACACTCAAACTGGCAATTGTTAAATTCACACCCATGTCAGTCTTCTTCACAATTTAGAGCCCTATCAGGCATCTCCTGGTGGACAGAGCTTTCTGCCGTCCACGACGTTTCCAAATGAAATAGCAAAATGTTTCAGCAGTCATTATTTGGCACTCCCCCCACCAACGCGCCCTTTATTACACAGCCTTAAAGATTCATGAAGAGAACGCGCATTCAAATAAGCTTAATATCCATCCTGCTTCATACTAGTAACAACGCGGAGGGCAGAGGGAAGTGAATCATAGTGCCCCAGTGACTTGGAATTGCTGCGATATGCAAATGTGTGAGCTGGTGCAATAGATTATTCAAATGCATGAATGCTTTGCCTTTGGGGTCACCCTACTGCAGAGCCGTGGTCACTCCCCGTGTGTAATAAACCCCTTGTGATGTGTTTCCTCTCCGGATTCTGGGGAGTAATGACCGTGTTCAGACATATGGGTGACACAGTCTAGCCGGTGGTCGTGTAGACCACCCACATACCAACGGATGAGTGGTTACTTGACATCCTACCTAACAACCCCCCCCCCCCCCCCCCCAAGACCACTGGAAATAAAATTGATTTTGAAATGTAAATAAAAAATGTTTTTAATTGTTTTTTTTTTCTTTACAT
This sequence comes from Copadichromis virginalis, assembly GCF_057382275.1. Classification (NCBI taxonomy): domain Eukaryota; kingdom Metazoa; phylum Chordata; class Actinopteri; order Cichliformes; family Cichlidae; genus Copadichromis; species Copadichromis virginalis. The sequence goes on along the minus strand of NC_140626.1, from coordinate 19,602,625 downwards.
TCTGGTTGATCAGAAAATACGTCTGGGGAAATTTAAAAAAAACGTAAAAACAAAGCTAAAATTATTGCGTGAACCTGCAAATATTTCATCATTTTGCTTATTATTTCCAAGCATCCCTGGAGAAAAATCTCTTGTTTGAAACTGGAACACAGATTTACTGAAGAGAAGAAAGGTTAAGAGTTGTGGTTTGCGTGAAGCTTTGAAGCAGTTATGCCTTCCACTCTTAAATGCATTGATGTTTGGCAAAACAAGCCAGATTTATAATGCACAGTGTTCGTTTCTAGCTTTATTTACAAGATGTATCCTGGAGTTTACAGGTAGTATCTCTAGTCGCTGTTTTATACCGAACATTATTAGACTGTGTGTGTCGTACACAAGTCATGAAATCGCTATAAAATCTTCTAAAACAGCACGCTTTTTATCCAGAATTTATTTAAAATTAACAATGGTTAAATATGAGCATAAAGTAATCTGGTTTGTGTGCATTAGTGGTGCCATGGGTTTATGAGCCTCACATATGCAGGGAGCAGGAATGGAAAAAAAGCAAAAAGAAAAGAGATGAATAATAAATAGTGAAGACAAAACGGTCCTCTGACTCTGATTGGTCAAGGTTTCCTTTTGTTCTCAAGTTAAATCATCTTTTGAATATCTTGAACACAAAAGATTTGAGAGGAGATTGGAAGGTTAGAAACTTGTGGATTGGCTTCCTCGGGCTTCCTTTGGCTGTCAGCGCCAAGCAAGCTTGCGCTTATGAAAGAATCTTCGTTCCTTTTTTTAAAAAAAGAAAAAAAAACAGGCAAAATAATTCTTGAAGCAGCCCTGCACACTCCTTTCATGCAACAGTTGGCACTGTAGTTGTTAGCAAATATTACTCTAACAAGAGTATAAGTGCATTCATCGAGGGCTTTTTTGAGCCTTGTAAATAGCATTGTCAACAGCAATCACAGAAATGAAAACCCACTTTTCGTGCAGAAGAAAGAATCTCTCCGGGGTCCATCATTTTCTTTTGCAGACTTTTCAAACACTGGCACACTTGAAATCATGTTTATGAACATTGCTCAATAGATTAATACAAAAAGAAAATTCAAGCCTTTTTCACAAAAAAGAAGAATAGTTGGACTTCTCCTTAAAGTTTTTCAATAAGAGTAGAAAACTTTCACCCACCTCTCCTCCATGATTCAAAGTGCCAAAGTGTGAGGTAAGTCAGGTAAATTTTGCATGCTATTTGTTAAATTAGCAGCTAATAAGAAACCATGCCCCACTGCGGTTTGATCCATCTGCCACCGATCTAAGGCGGCAACTGCTAATTGCTAACGCCCACACGAGCATCAGGCAGGCGTATTGATTCCTCATTCTCACATCTCAAACATCTTGAATGACACTGAGAAGCCAGTTGCAACAGACCAGGGTTTTACAGGGCACCATATTGCTGGAGGGGGGGGGGGGGTAACTAACTGGGGCCGTGCAGTTACTGCTGTGCTTGCACTAAAAAACTCCTTGGACTGTAACATATAAGGACAAGGGACAGGTGGCTAAAGCGAGGAAGGATGAAAAGTACATTACCGGCAGATATAATTAAACCTGTGGTTTTAAAAAGCAAAGATTAAGTGTATTTAATGGATCAATAACGATGGACAGACAAGACAAAGAAGATTAATCAAAGTGCTCAGAAAATAGAGCACTTGGGCAAGCAATTAATATGTCAAGGGAACCTCGCAGGGACAAAAAAAATCAGTAAAAATAAATGTAAAAACGAACGGCTTTGAGGGCTATTACTTAGGATTATCACCATTGATTTTGTCTATAGCTGCGTGCGTGTTTGATGTTAATATCCATATTGATTCACCACTTTTTAGGAGCTTTTGATAGACACCACTCACACATTCCCCCTCATAAAACTTTCAGATTTAGATTTCATTACAATGTCCAGACCGTTCCCTCATTTCCTCAAGGAAGGTTATGAACATCGATCTGCCCTAGGTAGAAAGCATAAGTTCAGCACATGCTTTGGTGAAGTGTGTCTCAACTTTTATATTAGCGTAATAGTGCATCAAAAACAACAGGGACTGGAAGCCCCCAAGTCAATATGGCTGCCGGCCAGGACAAGCTAATTTCTTTGGCTTTGCTTCAGATGTTTTGCTTAACATGACTTATACTGACTGACAAAAAGTAGGAAGAAGAGGCACAGACAGAGGCAGGAATGGAAGTAGAGCTTACCGTGCATAATAACCCATGCATATCAGTGAGCCAGAGCTGAGCTGTACTGTACAGGATGTACAGTGCTGTGTATTTATTTCGGTCACGCATTTAAAGCAACCACTAGCCTTCATTACCTAATGATGACAGATAATGGTAACAAGAATAAATTAAAGGCTTCCTGTCTTTTCCATTTTGATCAGGGCTGTTGTTGTTGACTGTGGTTTTATATGCCGGACCCTCAGGACTCACAGACTCAATCTCATGCAGCCAGCTTTGTTCCTGGCTCTACTGAAGCAGAAAAGGTGGACTCTTACTGGAAATCTCCAGGCTTTTCTCCTTGCGATGGTCTCCTCCTTCCTCTGTGTTCAATTTCACTCCACTTGACTAACACATTTCTAGACATTTATAGTAAGAAATTAGCAAATCAAGCAGCAGTGACATCTTAGACGGCTGTTTAAAACTCCCTTTTCTCTCCCAGCTCTATTGATTGCAGTGTAAAATACACAGGACACACTCCTCAAGATTCTATTACAATCTGTTTCATCGTGTATAATTTCAACAGATTGGATGATTTCTTCTTCCTCTTTTAAAAAAGAAAGAAAACCTATTTTGTATAATTCTACCTCAAGTGTCAAATTATCCTGCCTGACAAAGAAAAAAATATCTTAAAATGACTGGTGCACTTAACTTGAAAATGTTTTCATTTTGACACCATCTGCACTTACAATATGAATAACGGCGTGCTCCCCCCCCCCCCCCCCCCCCCCCCCCCCACACACACACACACACACACACATCTCTATCAGAAATTTCTTGTTATTGCCACTTAACAGTAACTTTATGGACAAACGAGAAGCTACTGCATCATCCAGTTCCCCTTTTCTTTTTCTTTTCTTGACAACTACACCTCTCTATAACCGTCTGCACAAAGATCCTTTCCTAATCGAGCACTAAAGAATAAAAAAAAAACAAAAACAGATAGCATAGCAAAAAATGATGGAGGATCTGTAAACCTGGTACCTATTTGCTTGTCATCATGATGCATGCAGAGGCAGCTGCAAACATCCATCCATCCATCCCTGATCCATTCATCCAAAAGCTATGCCTGCTTTACCCTGGGAAGGGATGGAGTTTATCCCAGGTGGCCAGAGGATAAACTTGTCAACATACTGTAGTCAATCTTTAAATTATTGTTGTTTTTAAAGCAATAAAAATATCATTACAGTATAGGTGACTTCTTAATAATAAAAATAATTGTCTAACTGTAACTGCCACCCATGGTAACTTTGCTTTTATCCATATTAAGCACTTTGCAGTGATTAATATGGCCTTTATCAACGTTAAAGAACCAGCCAACATCTTATGACCACACTAATGGTCCAAATAAACTTCTATTCATTTCTGAGTGGAACAGTGAAGGTAACCTGATAGGATGAGCCACAAAAACTGCATCTTACATTACGATTAGGCTCAATCTTGTTAGACAGGGCCTTGTGCTTCTTCTGGTGTTTTTTTCCTTGTCTTTCCACCCAATCAGCTGCAGTGCATTTATCTGCAGAGCCTCCTAAAAAACATCTGCTACAGAGCAAAATATGGGGGTACTAAGAGGAGTTTTGAAGTCCATCCATCCATTTTCTTGACTGCTTATTCATTTCAGGATTGCAGGGAGTTTTGAATGGGATATCTGACGTATGTGAAAAGATAATGGACACAAGCTTTGTGCGTGAGCAGTGTATCAGCAGATGGTGGTTACTGTAATCCACTTGTGTGAAAGAATGAGGCATCATTTCCTTAGAGTCTGTTTGGGTCTATGTCTCTTTTCTATCTTTTGGATCAAACACTCTTTTTACCTCCTCTGTTACTCTCAATAAGCCACTGAAATCTTGGCAACATCACGGCAGATGTAAATACTGCTAAAGTAAGTCATGTGGTCATTTTTGTGCATCCACTACTCTTTAGATTGCGCTGTCCAAACACAGTTTCCTTCTCTTGATGTGTTGCTCTCCGTTTTGTGGAGTGGTCAGGTTGCAATCCTGTCTAGACGACTTCAGCTGTGATTTTGTTACACGAGTAACAGATTAAAACTATTGTTGGTGATCTGAATATCACACATTGTTAATAACACAGTTTGTGTAGCTGTTAGTAGATGTGTGGATATTTGTAAATGCTTATTAAAGCTTCTCTTCTGTTATTAGTGTATAAACACCAAATAAATGAATGAACGGGTAACCAAATTTCACTTTATGTAATACTATTAACATGTTCGTATACCTCGAAAGTGAGAAACTCAGTGTTAACTTACTGAGATGCTCGCACTATGAATCAAAAGACATTGATAAATTAATAAACTAAATTTCAAAATATCCTTATATCAGTTTATAGCTCAGATACACTGAATTAAAAGTCATCTGACATACATTTAATAACATATATTTAACTATGGTTGTGTTCAATATATGCCATTCCGTTAAGATCAACACGGTGTAATGCATCAGATGTTGCTGCATAAAAAGCAGATGGAAAACAATTTAATTATCAATACCCCTAATGGCCTTAGATTATGAAATAAGCTCATTTTACAAGACAGAAAAAGCTGATATTTTCAAGTAAATATGCTAAATTGACTTTTATGAGCTTGTGTGAGGCTCTCTGACCTCTGTGGCATTTACTGTATTGTCCTACTAGGCAATTTCCAGCCATCTGGTACTCCAGGCAAGTTCAAGTAAATGTTAAGATGTACTGTATTTGCAACTATTATCTGCTAGCCTGTCTCGCAGCACATAATTCCTCTCCGTGCTCCCTCATGACAATAATTTAAAAAACAAAATATGAACATGAGATGGTGAAACGTGGAACTGAAATGGATTCTGCCATTTGAAAGAGTGACGAACAACATCTCTGTTAATTCACATACATCATACACTACAGCAGCGGCAGATGTGTAGGGGCATAATTACACACAATAACTGCAGTTATTTATTATTCAAAGTCAGCAGTGTAAACATGTTCATAGACCCCTCAGCCGAGCACTCCCTACCCCAACCTCCTGCTGTTGTTGTTGCTGCCGCCGCTTCAGCTGCCGTTGTTCCCGCTGCTTTGTCTTGTTGCTCCATTCGCCATTCCTGCTTCCTTTCACCCTCAGCTTGTTCTACCTTTCTCCCACTCCCCCCCCCACTTCCTCTCCAATTCATTGTGAAGCCAGATGTTATTTTACAGCATGAGCGCAGACGAAATATTAAAAAAAAGACTGGAAGTTGGGAAACTTCTCATCATGGAGGGAAAATGTAGAAGTTTAGCGACACAATGGAGAATTTTGTCTGTTTTTAAACCAGAGAACAGAAGCAGCCTTTAATTTTAAGAAATGCAGCAGCAGGTGGGGAGGGGGGGATAAAATAAATAAATTTAAAAAAAAAAAAAACGTCCTTGAAGATCCCACTGAATTCCTGATGCATTATTGACCTCTAGTGGACGACGTTTATATGAGGAATAAATTGTGTGAACAGCAGCAGTGTTAACCACATTAATTATATGACACTTGACCAGATCAGTGTTTATCAAGTGACTCCAACATGGACTCAATTAACTGCAGAGGACCATCATCTCCACTGATAAGAACCTTAGATTAAATTCACCCATTTCCATCGGATTGGTACAGAGATAAACAGCGACTGGAAATCCAGCCAATAAGCCTTCAGCTCTAAGGCTGAATGCTCCCCATGTGTTATATTATACAAATGGAAAGCCATAAGCAAACCATGTGCAAATTATGCAAGTATTCAAAATTATAACCATTTCATCCTTCAGTTGATGACTTACTTTGAATCTATATGTAAAATCTGCAGCCAGTCAAAAATCCAGCACTCACATTAAGAAAACCGAGTACAGCAAAGAGATTTTTATTCTGACAAAGGTGTGAAAGAGCTTTTCTTGTTCCCATTTTGCAGCGGACTTGAAATTCAGTATAAACGATCATCAAGCACCTTCACTTCTTCTCTATTGGAGCGTCATCCCTCACCACTGGGAATATTTCTATTTCCTTGATGATCCGTTTAGCAATAGTCTCATTGTTTGCTGAAATCATCCTCCGAGACATTAGATCGAATGGTTCCCCTATATTGTCAAAACAAAGCCTTTATTGAGAAGGACTCCTGCAGTCAGTGTTTTCAACAAGTAATATATTGCTTTTTTAATGATATTCATTAACACTCATTTCCAAGCACATATGCTTCATAACCAGCTGTTTGAGAAGATTTTTAGAAATCATACAAACCATCAACATCCAGGAGGATTCCTCCAGCTTCTTTGACTATAACTGCACCAGCGGCAATATCCCAGCAGTGGATCCCGATCTCAAAGAGAGCCTCAACTGCCCCGGTCGCCACAAGACACATGTTTGTAGCAGCTGTTCCTGACCCACGTAGCCTGTCAGGACAAAAAAAAAAAAATCAAAGGGATACTGGGAATTGCAGTAGCAGTGAGGAAAACATACCACCGGTCAACAACAGCAACTTTGCTGCCAAGTTCAACACTGAGTGACACATGACTCTTCATTTTAAATATGATGAAGCCAAAGTTATGTGGAACAATCCATCATGGTACTTTATATATTTACAGATAAAAAGGGGAAATGCAGGTTTTGTTGCTCTAAAGCAGTTTCATCATCTACCTTGAGTTTGAACTTATTGCATCATTTTAACACATTAAATGTTTTGGTTTCACCCTCTTTACTGTTGGTGTTCCTTGGCATACAGTATGCCTTTCACCACCCTTTACCTTCACTAGCTAGTTAGGAATTTTAAAGTTACTTTGTAAGGTTTAGATAAAGATGGGACTTTGGCTGAAAACACTCCTTTAAAAATCATCCTGTTTAACCTCTGCGATTAAAGCTGAGTCTACAGGTCCTTTACAAACCTCCATATGGGACTTGTCTCACTATTGCTTCATGGCACAGACTTAAAGGACACCTTGTTTATGCGAGATGCCAGCTGCTTAGACAAAAACTAGACTATTTGACACCTAATCAGAGCAGGCTGTATTGATCTGCATACAACAGGCAATACGCCTGTTCCTTTGACAGCAATTTATGCATTTCCCTGTCATGTTGAATATACATAGATTTAAAAAATAAAATAAAATAAAAAATTCAGGCAATTTTGTTGAGTTGTGGCTGCAAAAATCCCTGTGGAAATGACTTTTGACTGCAATGCACAGTATAGCGTTTCAATCCAGGCCCACTTACCCATGCACTGGGATGCAGAGGTTCTTTTGCATTGTGGAGAAGATCTTTGTCACTTTTTCTGGGCTTCTATCAGTTCCATGTTCAGAGATGATTATTGACTGGTTAATGTCTGCAATGAGAGCAAGTCTAACATTCTTAGTATGCAACAGTAGATATACACCTTATTACTAAATTCAGAAGTTTCAGAAAGTGGTACATTGGGAATATTGATAAATCTGGACACAAATGTTCATTTCAAAATGTTGTTCTTAAATCAGGGCACATTTCGTCTTAATTAGAAATTGACCAGTTCTGCTACTTTTGCAGTACATATTAGAATTTGGGGTTTGTTTGTTTGTTTGTTTTTTAAAAGCATCTGATTTGGTATTCAAATCAAAACAGGGATACATGAATTTGTATCTCATTTTCATCACCAGTTCGTTCAAAATCATTAAAACAGTGTCCTTAAAACTCATTAATATGCATCAAATTATTCAGTGTTTGAGAAGTCTGTCAACTGTGTCACCCTCGGACAAAACCCCGATAGCTCAGCAACACTCGTCCCCAAAGTGACACAAACACCAAATGTCAATTCCATTAGTAATGTAGCAAGTAATACAAAAAAAAAAGTTTAAGTAAAAATAAATAAATAAGTTGGGGAACGGTTCTAAAGGAATCTTGGATAAGGATGTTAAATCACTCCAGAGTATAATGCAGATTTATGTTTAATTAGTCATCCTTGATAATACCGATGCACAATCCTTTATCAAGCTCAAATTTCCTATTTTCCAAATCAGTTCGATAAAACATTAAAAGTACTGGTAAATAGACTCAAATTTGCTCATGTAGGCAATTTTGTTGGACAATTTTTTAATAAAGAAGGGGGATAAGATTTTACTGGAGAAGTCCATCATGTTACTGCACAACAGGGGTTTAATACGGTGTCCATTTGCCAGTTTTTACATAACAGACTAAACCGTGTGTCATGAGGACATTGTACCTTTCACATCAGACACCTGAATGGGTTCGTCATCACAGAAAGCTCCCTTCCCCCGTCGTGCTTTGTACATCTTGTCCTCCAAGCAGCTGTATACCACACCAAACTCCAACTGAAACAGATTTCATTTTTAAGATTGACTAATCCAGAGATCTGTGCGCATTTTCTCTAATATAGTAGCTTCATTTGACATACCTCCTTATTGACAGCAAATGCAATAGAGACAGCCACAAATGGGAATCTGCAAGCAGTTTCATGTGTATTGCATTAGTTAGTCAGAAAAGCTTAAATAGACACTCTTATCAAAAGTTGTTTGAGCCTAGAAAGTTATATGCATCTTTCCTTACATCACTTAAAAAGCTTACCCATGTACAAAGTTTGTGGTGCTGTCCACTGGGTCTATGATCCATGTAGGTTTGTCAGTCAAGATACATGGCTCGCCTTTGGCAACTGACTCCTCCCCAATGAAACTGCAGAACGAAGCAGCAGTGGATCAGTGAGGAATACCCACATACAACAACAGATATATATATAAATAGGGGATGGTGGGTATGCATGACTCACCAGTGCGTGCCTTCTCCGAATTCCTCTTTAAGAGACCCGATGATGATTTTCTCAACCCTCTCATCAGTCTTGGTGACGAGGTCCACAGTGGAGCTCTTTGTCATGACTCTGATTTCACTCTCTCCAGCTTTCCTAATTTCCTGATTAAATTAAATTTTGGCACATTGTCAATCCACCTTAAATTGTTTTTTTAAAGAATGCCCATTTCAGCTTTTTAAACATTAGTAGTGTAATGTTTAATGCTGTGTGTACACTTGAAGTTAGTCACCAGACAACAAATGGGTGTTCAAGACATACCGCTCCAGCTTTTCTTGCCACTGCAACAGCAAAGTCATATGCCTTCTGCCATGGATCTTCCATTTTGCTTTTATATGGAGGCTTGCTTAGGAGAGTTTGAAAAAGAAAACCAGCCTGTAAAATTGTTACAGCCAAAAAATATTAGAGCATCCACAAGGCAGAGCTAAACAATGCAACAAATGTCCAAGTTATTTTGTCCATCCTCATGGGCATTCACAAAGAATGTGTCACTATCAGAGTAACGCGTTACTGTAATCCAATTACTTTTTTCAAGTAACGAGTAAAGTAAGGGATTACTATTGCAAAAACGGTAATTAGATTACCGTTACTTTCCCGTAGGAACGCTGCGTTACTGCGTTACTAAAACCCTGATTTTTTTTTTTTTGCGAGAATGTCTCATGACAGTGACATAAGCAAGTGCGATGTTCGTGACAACAGCTGTGTGCAGATCAACAATGGATCATATATCGAGTGCGGGAGAGAGTATGAGCGTGCAGCGTTTAAAGCGTGGAAGTACTGACCTTACTTTGAGTTTGATTCCATAAAAAGTGACAAAAACATTAGTGTCCGTTGTGCGTGGGAAGAAAACGTCTTTTTACAGCGAAAAAAACCCCTAAACTTCCAAGCAAGCACCGAGTGCGCTATGACGTAATGGGAAACTCACAGAGAAACTGCGGATTCTTCAACTGACCGCTGCGGCACACCTGCACCAGGGTAAACCTCCGCCTACCGCAGTCCTGCTTTACAGGTGAAGATAGAGCAACAGGACCGCTGAGTCTTTGACTTTATTTATTTTCTGCTGTGTTTTACTTGCATCTATTTGAAAGACTGAGTGTAAACACAAAAAAATATTTTATTTTATGTTCTGGAATTAAAAGATTAAAACTAATAAAACAAGTTTTAAAAAAAGACTTTTCCATTTGATTACATTTTGTATGATGGATTATGCAGAAAAAGTAGAATTGGGCTGAAAGATCTATCGCTTTATCACCTATTCAGGTTGTAAATCGTGTTTTTAAAAAGTAACTAAGTAACTAAGTAATTAATTACTTTTAAAAATAAGTAATCAGTAAAGTAACGGGATTACTTTTTGGGGGAAGTAATCGGTAATTAGTTACTGATTACTTTTTTCAAGTAACTTGACCAACACTGGTCACTATACTTAAAGATGATGTTTCAAGTCTCTCTAAAACTTCCAACTTTGCAAAACATTTAAAATGCACATAACCAAAATACAAAAGACACAAAAATTGGAGGTACATATATTCAGAGCGTTGCTATGAAATGTTTAAAGCACAATATCTGAACTGGGAGTTCACACACTTAAGCAAACCACTCTTTTCAAATAACTCCTTTAATTTGTGTTTCAATAACCCAGCTTTCTTTGAGTTACCACCTTTCTGCTGGAGGTGCCTGCTGAATTGTGTTAGAAGGATCAAAGCTGCATTACATCAGCTGCAGCTAAAAGGGTGCTGATTGCCAATTGGACTGCACCATGTTCCTCTGGCATTATGTGGAGAGGAAACACTTTCAAATTTGACAGTAGAGACTTTAATCACAACATCAATTTATTTTCATGTAATACTAGGGAGCAGGATACTGACAGGTTTTGTGGTTATCACAGGTGTTTGAATGGCCCTGTCTTTGTCTCTCCCCTTGTGCACCAGAATGGCCAAATCCACCACTATTTACTGCTTTTTTCCCCCCTTTTGGTTTGTTTAGTGGGTTCAAACTCAGTTTTGTTTTTGGTCTGTCAAACCAATAAAATACTGCTATAAGCCTGCATAATTAGCAAACTGTTTATACAACAGTAGATATTTATTGGTGTAAGACTGAAGTTGTGAGCACTGTTATGCACTAATATCAACAACATCAGACAAATGTGCAGTAGGTGTGCCACATATATTGTACCAAAACATGTCATATGGCTGCTCTTAATGGCTGCTGCAATTAGGCATCACTACCTCATATCACATTTTGGTTTTTTAAATATTAATACATAGATATTGTTGCCTGACCACTTTCACCGTCTCTCTCTCTTTGGCATTGTTTTGGGGGGTTTTCTTCAAAAAAAAAAAAAAAGAAAAAACAGAAAAGTGTCCCAGCTAATCCATGCTGCTTCCACCTATCAGAATGTCTGTTTTATAGCACAGTATATCTGTGCTAAGAAGGCTGTAAAAGGAACTGAGCGTATCATTCCTATCATAAATGAAAATTAGTTAGTAATGCACTTAGGGATACATAAATTGCATCACATTTAAATACACTCCCAGCTAAATTGATTTGAGGATTTGCAGACAGCATGCCTGCAGAGAGAACTGCCTGTTACTTAAGGACAAGACAACACCCTTGAGTACATTGTGCCCTGAGGTACTACTGTACTGCAGAACATATAGTGTCTAAGCTCTTCTGCTTCACATGGATTAGATCTACTTCTAAAGTGTGTCCAAGCAGATCAGAGAATGCTTTGTAAAAAAAAATCCAAGAAAAGTTTAATGTGAAGAATTTAAAAAATAAGAAGCCTTACCTTGCGGAGTCAGGTTGCCTCGAGATACTACTGCAAGTTCTTTAGAAAAGCCTAACTTTAAATTGCCTCATTGAAGAGATGAAGCAGCTAAAAAGGCTGGCATGACAAAGTGGGAAAAGTACTGGGACCGCCCTCAGATGGTTCTCACAGCAATCAGAGGAAGAAAACATTCTGTCCCATCTCAGGGAGACCTACAACAACCTGATGGCACATTCACCATAGAGTGAGTGCATCCTTATCCTTAAAAAAGTAAGTGGAAAATTTTGAGTGTCTCCCTAATTCTTGTGGAGTCCCATAGGAAAACACAGCCCGCTGCCATACATTTCTGTGAGTTGTAATCGAATACAGAACAATGCATCCCAGAAAATTCCCACACTCTCAGTCTTGATATTGGATTATAAATTATGACTGATTTTTAGGGCTCGAAATCTTAGGTTGCTTTTTTGGAGGAATCAAAAATTACATTCCAGCTCTGGACTTTTAACACATGATTTGGTATGACAAACAAAGCTTCGCTTAGTTTTATATTTCCTGGCAGTTTCACATCCATTGAGCTTTCTCTTTATGTCCTTTTATTGTATTCCACTGGTGGAAAATAGTTTGAAAGGTCCCCTGGTGAGTCGGTCTCAATTATGTGTGCGTGCATGGCTGTTGTTCAATGTGCCTGCTGGAAGTTGGATAAAGTCTTTACAGTTTCCCCATGAACTGAGTAGAAGTAAACACAACAGATAAACACATCCATAAGCATCAATATTTATGTGTCTAAATGTGTATATCTCAGTCAGATTTTATATCCAACTGTACTGTGAGGCAACTTAAATGTGAAAATACTCTCGTTTTCTGTTGGAATCATCTGTTTGGCACAACAGCTACAAGACGCTCAAAATGTCTAATAAAGTCTACTTAAGTCTGGCAAAACCAGTCTTGACTGTTTAGACTCAGACATGTCATAATACATATCCTATCTATCTTTCAAATACATGCTGCACTCAGGTCCTGAGGCATTACAAAACACTTTTTGTGCTTTTTTTCTTTTTACAAAGTCATAATGCCACTTCTCGCCCTGACAGTGGTCTTGCGTGGAGCAATTCTTTGCAGCAAGACAAATTGTTCAGTTAAATTTTGCACGTCTCAAGGACGTGATGTTGCATCTCTGTCTGCCTTGTGATTTCAAACGTGACGACAATGGAGACATGTGGCTCGTTTATATCTAAGGACAACAACCCCCGACCCTGGGAAAGTGACCTTCTATATACTAAACAGGGCTAGTAAGACATAGCAAAATATGTGCTGTCTTCTACATTGTGTGATATGTCTGCATGAAGCAGAACAGTCGTTTTTTTTCCAGGGCACGTTTCAGCATGATGCTTGACGTTGCCACACCTTTCATAACTTGCGTTCATGGGTGTTGAATATGTTCAGCCTGTTTCTGCAGTTTGCTAATCTGCAAGTCATGACAACATGAGTGGTGACGCAAATGTTTGGAAAAAAAAAACTACATCTGCAAGGATCCTTAAGGTCTTCACATGACAACAGCTTTGTTAAACAATCTGCTTCATCGTCCCCTTGATGAAGTTGTGGATTTGCTACCTCTGTTGAATTAAAACAGTTCAGAGTGGGATATTACATGGTGGGATTTGTTGAAAGTTTTATTTGACTGGGAGCTGCAGGAGAGCAGTTGTCACCCCGATGTCTCCGTTGTGCACTAAATATAAGATGTTCTCAGAAATGTTGGGAGACACACAGACGAAAGTGACAGGACAAGCAAAACAAATACATCAGTCCTGCTGTCTCCCTGGCAGGTCCGTTATGAATAATTTATCCGGGATGATGGATGTTTCGGATGTTTGGTTGCCTTGAATCACAGCTGTAACTGAGGCCTGCCATGAAGGTCAGCGGTGCACCCTGAAAGATGAGGCTTTATCAAGTCACCAAGCCCCTTTTGATCTATCAATAAGACTTCCAGCTGTACTTGGGGACAATGGGGCTCAGTAGTAGGCTCCAGAAAGACAGCATGCTCACAGTTAAATTTTTAACACATTTTCCACCTTAGTAATATGCTACCCTGATGCACATGGCAAAGTAATTGGTGTTGTAGTAATTTGGTAAAATTAGTAATTCTACCTCATGATGATGCTCAGTGGATGGATTACTGCCTACCAGGCACAAACCCAGCATCCCAAAGAGCAAAAGGCCCCTGATCTAGAGCCTCAGTTTGAAGTGATACTTAACATTTCTTGGTGGCAGTTCAATCTCAGAACCACAAAGGCACAAAACAATGAGACACAGAAGTACTTAAAACTGCAAAGAGACACAAATCTCCTTAAGACTGGGTGTGTTTCTTCTTTGTAAAACCTGTGGGGGACCTTTTGCAAGTTTGCCCCCAGAGACCTGCTCACTTATCCATCCAATATAATACCAATAAGGAAATGATTTCAGTTCATTTTATAGCACCCAGAATATATGAACCACATCGTATGGGAATCTGTCAAATAGTTGGTGGGGTTTTTTATACCTGTTGATGGTGCAATAGGAGTGAAACTCTGAGGATTACTAAAGGTATATTCTTCTGGGAACTGTGAGCAGTTCTTCAAAATACTTTATATTTTAGTTTTGTCCAAAGTGGTGAAGGAACTGATGACATTATTCCACTTTTTCAATTCAGGTGTTGGGGGGGAGGCTGTAACTATCCCAGCTGCCATAGGGTGAGAGGTAGGGTACAAACTGGACAGTTCACCAGTCTGTCTCAGTGCTAACGCACAGAGACCAACAGCCACACTCACATTCACCCCTACATCCAGTTTAGAATTAGACTTAACTTAACCCCATGTCTTTAAACTCCGGGAGGAAGCTGGAGTACCCAGATAGATCCTACACAGACATGGCGAGAGCTGGATTCAAACCCAGGACCTTCCTTTTGTGATATGATAGTGCTAACTGCTGCCCACAAAAAATATAAGTATAAAATATAAAAAATGAACCATATAGTAATTCAGTGTTATCATAGGTTTAGATTCCTTTAGTATTTCCATGTACTGAGCTACTTTTTACAAGCAACTTTAGAAATTCAAATTAGCATGGTAGTAGAGCTACCACTAGAGCAGCGGTCCCCAACCTTTTTTGCGCCACGGACCGGTTTATGTCCGACAATATTTTCACGGACCGGCCTTTAAGGTGTCGCAGATAAATACAACCAAATAAAACTAGTACCGGTACCGAAAAAAGAAGATTTATTCATAACACACGTGAAACGACCCAGAAAAAATGAGTAAACAACAAAAACGATAACAAAATAATGCTAAAAACTAGGGGTGCAACGATACACAAAATTCACGGTTCGGTTCGGTTCGATACTTTGGTGTCACGGTTCGATATTTTTTCGATACAAAAAAAATGTTCATGCCTTTTTAATTTGTCATTTATTAAAATTATAAATATATATTTTAACTCAAAAGTACAGTTTTTAAATTTAACCCTAACCCTAACCCTTGTGCGTGTTTTTTATTTTGACAGCGAATGCGCACCTGCGGACCACTTATGTGCAGCCCTGGTTATTTAGCTCGTCATATTGCAGCAACAGAAATTCTTTTGTCCATGAAACCATAAAGCTGCACTTTCTTTTTGCCTTATAGTCTCATTTGTCATAACTTCTCCGTTTTGTGGTAAGCTTTTCTTTGGCTGTCACTTCTTCACCCTGACCTGTCTTATTTGGCTCAGCAGAACTAAAATATATATACTGCTGCTTTTACACACGGACTCACATAAGCTCAGCGATTCTCTGCGCGATCAACCTCTCACATGTTTAAGCTTGCTGCGTCATGTTTGCATAGTAAGCTAACGATTAATAAGACGATGTCAGAGGAATTGGTGCACAAATTATCATCACTCACAGATCAGTGCTGTCGCTCTCTATACACAGTTCGCGCGATTGCAAAGTGAAAGCAAAAAACAAGCGCAAATTCAAACGCGACTTCAATATGTCACATATTGACAGTGGCTCACCGATGCCAATGACATAATTACCCAGCTACATTTCTGAAAGAATGCAAAAGCATTGACATTTATTTTTCCTACAATAGCCCGACGGGCAGGGAAGAGATAGATTTTGGTAGCCCGACTGAAAAAATCGCTAGCCCCAGGACGTCGGGCTAGCGATTTTGCGAGCCCTGTATCTGATTGAGGAATCATGCATCTTTGGAAAAGAGAGTTTATTACAGAGAAATGTCTCTTTCCAAAATAAAAGCTATACTATCCGCTTCTTCTGGGCTATATTCTCAGCAGCATAAGGAGAATCATGTGCTAACAGCTGTCTAAATGACTCGGCTAAAGTTAGTAGCATGCTTGTTGTTTTTGTCTTTGCACTAGGATGATGTCGGTGTAAATGTGCAGTCATATTCGTTGTGTTCCCACTAGTGCTTTCAGGTTAATCTCGTTGAAATGACCTTAACGCCACAACACGGCAAATCTCCGTTAACGAGCTACCGCCGATCGCCCCGTGCATGGGGCTAGACGGCCAACACGTTAACGAGCTAACTGCGCTAACACACTAGTTCCCACCCATGTAATTAAGCATTGCGTGGCACATCCAACATACTGTTTTACTTTAGTCCATGACTCGCTTACCTTCAGGGTCATACGTCACATGAAAACCAAAATAATTCCAAACGCCAGATCTGAATGAGAGTGGGGGAGGTCCATCTTGCAAGGAGAGCTTAACTTCTGTCTTGCAAGCTTGCCCTGCGCTCTTCCTTCTGACGATGCTGTCTGTGTTGAGCGCTCAGTGGATCTGCGCTCGACAGTGCAGCCTAGGCGGAGTAGTCGAACGCAGATTCACTGAGCGCTCAACACAGACAGCATCGTCAGAAGGAAAGTTGATAAAATAAATTACAAATGTTGTATTTTTCGATACATATGCGTACCGAACCGAAAGCACTGTATCGAACGGTTCAATATCGATACGAATATCGTTGCACCCCTACTAAAAACCGATAAAAACCCTGAAAACCACACATTTCACACCCGAACCTCAACTTTCGTGGCCCGGTACCAAACGACTCACGGACCGGTACTAGTCCGTAGCCCGGGGGTTGGGGACCGCTGCACTAGAGTATCTTTAGCGCAGCAAAGCACATTTTCTTTGACTGTAAAAGGCAAAAATTAGGCCATTAAAACATGAACAAGTATTGTATGCTGTCAGCTGGACTTTTGTAAATGTTAAGGATTTCCTGTGAAGTGAGAAGAAATAAGCTACAAATTAAATGTACAGTCAGGGAAGCCAAGATCTAGATTGTTCTTCATCACTTGATTGGAATTTGCAGGCCAGCAGGAGGGCTGCCTCCAATTTCCCTTCTCTGAACAGCAGAGCAGTAGGAGGCTAGAGACCAGTGGTTTATATTGCAGCAAGTGGGAATTCTTCCTGATGGAGGGCTGCGGGGTGTCTGTTAGGTTGCCATTATTCCTACAGGGATCTGCTAAGTGGACTTGCATTGCACGGTCTATCATCCAAATAACTGTGACTGAAAGTGCTTCACATACCCAAATGGTACACAGTATCCATCATGTGATGATGAACTAGCATGAGTTGGTGCTTTTAGCTCTGAGAGGATGTACTTAAAACAAAGCAGTGATTTAAGCTAATGCCAATATGTAAAGATAATAATTTATGATCTTAGTCTATGACATAAACATAGCTGTGGTTATCAGGTTAATATTCAGTTAAAGTATGTGGAAATTAAAAAATATGGACATTGCAGTTGTACTCCAATTTTCTCCCAGTGCTGGCTAAGGAAGCCACCAACCCCCATCACCATGGCTGGAAACCCAGTTAGATGAATGGGTGAATGAATAGATGGATAGGTGTGTGAAAACTATATTCTAATAGTACAACGGCCATCATACATTTTTTCTTTTGACAAAGTGCCAGTGCTTAATCTGAAACCACTTCTACCCATTTCCACAAAAAAAAAAAGACTTGCTGAAATTGTTCTGCCATTACCCCAACTTCAGCTATTTACACCGTAATGTTCAGCTGTCGACCCTGTCGAAGTCTAGCTGTCGAAAGTCACAATGGCCTCAGAAAAAAAGGCAAAAGCACGACCAAGTTCTTTCTCAAACAGTTTAACAGTGGGAGTGTCTCTTGATGTCAGAAGGGAGGGAAGGTCTTGCCATTGCTAAACAATAACTACAATCACAGTCATAAACAGAACACAAAATGATAAGTAAGTGACTGAAACAAAGAAAAAAACACTAAATTCTACATAAAAGTCTAACTAAAGCTGTTTAAACATGTTTGATACAAAAAGCACAGCCTCTGTATTTTTTTTTTTTTTAAAGAACAATGGTTGGCATTTCTTTACTGTCAATGAGAGCCTGTAATGAATCTGTAGTCACTCTACAGCTAAAACGGGGGGGGGGGGGGGGTATTTAAATTTTAAAGTTGCAAGAACTGATTTGTTTAACATCTGCTGGTGTAAAGGTGAAAGCTAGAAGAGGAAGCGCTGGCTTTTAGCTGACTGACTTCGGAAGCCATTCCCAACACTGGTGATTACGTCGCTACCCCCTGTTGTATACAAACACACACCATTGATTTCTGTGGAAGGGGGGTTGCAGCACATACAACGGGAGTTTGCTCAAGTAAAGTGTTTTAAAGCCATTTATTAGCCATCAGCTGAAAAAACAGCCCACGGAGAGAAAAACTCTGGACTATTTTATAGAGCTCATCAGCCCAGGGGGCAGTCCACCACTCTGCATGTGCAGTCTCTGCAGCACTGGCTGAAAGGGCAGGGGAAATGCAGCGGAGAATTTTACATGGAGTAATGGCTGCGAATGCTTTTATCTCTCCACTAAATCACAACGATAGCAGCAAGTGGTTTTTTCCCGTATTTTATGGAGTGTCAGAGGCCTGTTTTCTGTTTATTTGGTTTCCTGTTTGCCGCAAGAGACATTTTTCTTGCTCACGCTTTTATTTTATAGATTTATCATTTTTCTAGGTCAAAGCAACACATCGCTGAGTCAGAGCCCTTTTAGGATGCCACAGAGGGGTTTGGGAGCCTTTCCGGACAATGGATACAGACAGTGGGTTTTTTCTTCTTTTTGCAATAATAGCTGTACATAATAACGTATGAGCAAGCATGGGAGCTTTTTGTGTTATCACAGTAACATAGCGTAACTTCACATAACTGTCATGCTGCATTAAGCAACACACGATGGGAGGTGTCTTGACACATTCTGCCATTTTCCTTCTTGCGGTTTATTAGGACATTTCAGAGGAAGCAAGTCCAGACAGTAAACGTCCATATCTAGTGCTGGAACCGTAAATGTGCACAAAATAAGAATTTTTCAAATGTAACTTCTTTTTTTTTCTTAAACCAACATTTTCAAAAAGAGAAAAACAATAGCGCAAGACACATTAGGACAGACACGGTATCTATGGAAACAAGACAAACAGGTACACACATTGAGACAGGGTTGTGGGGGAATGTTAGAAAGTAGATAAATAAATAAATAAAATACAAATGAATGACAAAAAGACCAGTCACAGGAATACTTACAACAATAATTATCATGGTCATACAGGCTTCAGTTCTGTTGCCATTTATTGTCCTTTCTCACTTCATGACTGAGGCATCTGCATGCAAGTTGACATCTGCAGGACCTTCACCTGTGTTAAAACAAGCGATTTCAATGGTGCTTTAATTTTCTGTCTTCCTGTTGGATTCTTGTGAAAACAGACATGCGGTGACTTCATTTTGGCTCTACAATAAAGACATTAAGCAGTTAAACAGTACATTAGTTCCATAAGATGAAAATATGCTTTAATAATCAGAAGTTAGAGCAGCCAAACAATAAAAAAAACAATGTACCTCAATAAAATAATTACAAAATCCCAAAAGAAAAACAGAGTTAAAAAAAATAACTACACAAAGGAAGGAAATGTCCTGTATCTGTCCTTGAGGCAGCAGGGTTGAGGCAGATGTTAGAGAAAATGTTTAAATTCCTGTCCAATGGGTGTGCAGAGGGTGGGAGTGTACACAGTTACGACTGTGCATGCAGACACTTCATAAGATACACTCTGCTAGTAGTAGTTTTGCCTCCAGACGTGCTTAAATTGTTCATGGCACAGGTTCAACAAGGTGCTGGAAACAGTCCTTTTTGGTTCACATTGACATGACAGCATCACACAGCTGCTGCAGATTTATTGGCTGCAAATCCATGATGGGAATCTCCTGTCCCATCACATCATAGAGGTGCAATGCTGGATTAAGATGTGGTGACTGAAGAGGTCATTTGAGTACACTGAACTCACTGACATGTTCAAGAAACCCATTTGAGATGATCCGAGCTCTGTTACATATTGCATTTTCTTCATTTTCTTTCAGCCATCAGAAGATGGTTACACTGGTCATAAAGGGATGGACAAGGTCAACAACAGTACTCAGATAGCCTGGGATGTTTAAACAATGCTCAGTTAGCACTAAGGGATGCACAGCAAATCAAAACTTATCAGACAAGGGAAAATTTTTCCAATCTTCTGTTGTCCAGTTTGGAAGAGCCTGTGCAAAGTGTAGCTTAGCTGTCAGGAGTGTCATCTATCCTGGTTTTCTGTTTTAAGGTTCAATGTACGGCACATTCAGAGACGCTCTTCTGTATGCTTTGGTTTAATGAGTAATTATTTGATTTATTGTTGCCTTCCTATCAGTTCAAAGCAGTCTGGCTATTCTCTGGATTATGGCATCAACAAGGCATTCTTGCCCAGAGAACTGCTACTCACTGGAGACTTGCTCTCTTTATCATACACTTGCAAAAACACATTAATTTACATTTTAAAAAACATATACATGTATAAACAGTTGGAAAATGGATGGGTGTGTGGAGGAAATTTACATAGAAATGTATGTTAATTCAGTCTATACAGAAAGGCCACACTACTGGTCAAAACTTGAACACTTGTTCCAAAGTTTCTGTAGTAGTGCAGTGTTGCAGTGATTTATCAAATTCCTTCCTCTTTTCTAGCTTAATCATTCACATAAATATAAAAACAACACCATAAAAAATGCAGACAGTAGTCTTTCATCACATCTGTTGAATTTGTTACAGCAGAAAGGAAAATGTGTATCTTTGAATGCCAATATTTCCACACTCACAAAAACAGAACGATGGTTTAAAATTGAAGCTCTTAGTATTTAACACTCGCTCAGATCTTGTTCAGAGGCATTTCAGAGGAAGTTATAGATTTATCTTTTCTTGAGGTCAAAGCAACAAATCACTGATTCTTGCCATTGTTGAGATGCCGCTCAGGTATTTAGGAGTCGAACAATGCGTACAGAGAACAACTGTGGCACATATTGGCAATATAAGTTTTTTACAAAGCGGAATAGCATTTTTTAAAAGGACTGTCTGACTGAGGCAACGCAACATGTGAGGTGTCTTTATACAGATTTTGTCATGTTAACTTTTGTGGTTTATTCAAACACTTCAAAAGAGGCAAGTCAAGACACTGAATCCCGCCCTCCCTCCATATTGTGCCATGCATAATTTGCACTGTCAGCTTTTTTTTTTTTTCCCCAGGAGAAAATATTCATTCAAGTTCTGTTCTCTTTAGTTCTGTTGCCATTTATTGTCCTTCCTCAGGTTACAGCTGTGACATGCTTGCATGCTGATGCCTGTCTGCAGGGCTTCAGTTCTAAAACTTTATCAGTGCACCACAAAAAAATGAGAAGAGTCTTGAGTAAGAGATATTATTTGCTTTTACAGCAAGTAAAAGCATTTATTGCATTCTTACAAAAGCACATAAAACAAGCACACATTTTGAAAAACATCCTTGGATTGCTCCTTAGCCAAAAGGACCCTTTATCCTTTGGCTTGATAAAGAAAGCAGATATACAGTACAGTTGTAGGTACACATATACTTGCATTACACATTGTGCAAACCAGTGATGACTCTAAAATGTAATAGTTACTCATGTATAAGTAAAGTACTTTATACTTCAACATTACATTTGTTTTAATAGTGCTGTGTTGAGGAAGAATAACCATGAGACTTCTTTATCTTCTCACGAATAAATAAATACTAAGACACTGTTTAGTGATTAAAAACATCACAATAAAAACTAATATGAACAAGGGCATACACTCCATCGCATCTGTTTAAATTAAAACGCAATACAAAGTCTGTATCTGAACCGGTAAGTCCTGAAATGTGAAAACACACAAAAAAAAAGCAGAAAAGAGGCTGAAAGTGTAAGCTCTGAACAGTTAAACTCTCTCAGATGCTCTTCAGAGGTAAGTTTACAGTTGTTGTTTTTAAGGCAAAGACAGGCTTGAGACCTTCTATGTACAAAATAGTTGAGGGTGTTTACATGAGCCGAGCAGGCTGAGAGCAGTGCAGCAGTTAACTAGTCATCAGTGTCATCCCTGCCAACGTGAAACTCTGTTATCTCCTTTGCAATGCGTTCTGCTATCATTCTGCTGCTGGCCACAATCAGCCTGCGAGACATCAAATCAAATGGTCCACCTGGTAAAAAAAAGACAAGTAAAAATTAATGTCGCATTCTCTTCTTTCTTTCAATGTTACAGTATACGTTGTTAAATTATCAACTTGCTTCTGACGATGCATTAAGCAGTGCATGTTAAAAATGTGTGTGGGAGTAACAGCTGATAGCCCTGAAGGTGCTTTTCTGTGCTGTTATTGAAGCTGAATGTTAAAAAAGGCCATTATCTTATCTTGTAGGAACTTCTAAATTGAAAATAAAAATGGAAATTGGAGGTTTTTGGAGGACAAAAAGATATGAAGACTACAGACTACCATGCGGTGGTTAGCATTGGCGCCTTGAAGCCAAAAGGACCTGGTTCGAATCCATTTCTGGATGGTGTCTGTGTGAAGTTTGCGTCATCTTCCTGTTCATTCATAGATTCCCTCCAGGTACTCTGGTGTCCTCCCACAGTCCAAAGACTTACAGGTTAGGTTAACTGAAGATTCTAAATTAGTCGCAGATGTGACTGTGAGCTTGAATTGCTGTCCGTCTCTTTGTGTTGGTCCTGAACACAAGCTGTCTAACCCCACCTCTCTTAATACCACAACCTTGGGATAAGCTCCAGTTCAGTGTTGAACTGAGAGACAACAAAAATCCATGAATACATCAGGAACACATCAGGCCACAACTGATCACATGCTTGGTGAATACCTCAAGCAGCAGAAACCCAAGAAAGAAGAGGAGGAAGAAGAGGAGCCATCTATTTGCACGGATTAAACCACCAGCAAATAGAAGAAGTGGCTGATATTGAGATATCCTACCAATAGGTGGACAAAGCTGGATTGAAAAACAGCACAGACGCACTAATAACAGCAGTACAGGACCAAGCGCTAAACACTAAGATCAGTAGAGCCTGGGGTTTACCACACCAATCAAGACCCTATGAGACAATTTGACACATAACAGCAGGGTGTAAGATGGTAGCAGGCAGAGCCTATATGGAATGGCATAACCAAGAGGCCGGTATAGTATACAGGAACATCTTTACAGAGGATGGCCTGGAAGTTCTGAGGTCAAAATAGGACACGCTCGCCGGGGTGGTTGAGAATGACCATCTGAGGGACTTCCAGATAAACACAGACAAACTGGTGATGGCTAACCAACCGGACATAGTAGTGGTGTACAAGCAGAGGAAGATGGCTGTAGTGTTAGAAGTAGCTATAATAAGTGATAGCAACATCAGGAAGAAGGAACATGAGGAGGATGGGAGCAACAGTGGTACCCGTAACTGCCCCAATCGGAGCACTCGGGGCAGTTATGCCCAAATTGGGCGAGTGGCTCCATCAGATGCCAGCAATAACATCTGAGATTTCTGTCCAGAAGAGCGCAGTCCTAGGAACAGAAAAGATACTGTGCAGGACCCTCAAGCTCCCAGGACTCTGAACCCGAACTAGAAGGATAAAGACCGCCCGCAGCGACAAGTTGGGAACCCGAGAGATAGTTGCAAATGAAAATCTCAGCAGATCAGCCATTTCTGAAATCCTTTATCAGCCTGTCTGCCACTAATAACCACATTCAAAGTCACTTAAATCACCTTTCTTCCCCATTCTGATGCTCCGAATGAGCTTCAGCAAGTTGTCTTTATCATGTCTACATGTCTAAATGCACTGGTTTTATGCCATGTAATTGACTGATTAGGCATTTACGTTAATGAGCCACTTCTGTTGGTGTAGCTAACAAGATTTTCAGTGTGTGTGTGTATATACACACACACACACACACACACACACACACACACACACACACACACACACACACACACACACGGGTAATAATAATAATCGTTTTTTTCCTCCCCAATTATTACTCATGACACACTACTGTCTAAACACAAATACACACATATTGTATGTTTGCCAGTAATCTGACTTACTGCTCCACCCAATCAAAGATGCAAGCTGGTGACAAAGATAACACACTAATAAGCTCAAGAGAAAAATAGATGGTGAGGATGTTATTGATGTATATACAAGATCCAAGCACCTTACTCATTTTCAGATTTTACAGTAAAAGGGTCACGTTTGAAAAGACCTTCAGCTAATCAAAAACTAAATAAATAAATGGGACTCTGAACAGTAAGTAACTTAGAAACTTGCTCCACCAACTACATGCTTTCTGTCACTGCACTTTTTAAATAAACAGCTTCATAACTCAAGACTGTGCCTACTCTTAGGAGCATTGCAGTTGTGAAACTAGAGAAACTCCAGCTTCCTTAACACACTAAATGTCAGGGTAGCAGTTACGTCCTAATTTAAGATCAAAATTCTCTGTATCAAGTGCAAAGCCAGGAGCAAACCTTTCCTCATCTCTTGCTGTGTTTCATGGGGCATTTATAAGCAGCAAGAAGGATAAAAACCAATAACAAGAACTATTGACCATAAATTATTCATAAACAATAACTTCTGTTGTGTTTGCACTTGGAGAACAGCAGCCCATTCTTGCTGCTTTGTTCTGTACAGCAAACTCCTACAGCAATCCTTCCATTTTTCATTTCATCCAGTGACTCAGCAGCCTTTCAGTGTTCAGTGTTGTTTGAGGAGACACATTGTCTCAGTGACTCACCTGAAATGTCCATGATGACTCCTCCAGCTTCTCTGACAACTGCTGCCCCTCCAGCCATGTCCCAGCAGTGGATGCCCATGTGGTAGTAAGCATCAGCCGATCCGCACGCTACCAGACACATGTTGACAGCTGCGCTGCCTGGGGAGCGGATTCTGTGGATGGAAATGGGATGTTTGCTTTCAACTTCCAGATGCTCTGCTAAGAGTTAAGTATGTTTTTTGGTGCATTTGCAGTTATAATTCTTGATTTTTTTTTTTTTTTTCATTTTTGTAGGATAAGCAATGTGTTTTTTTAATGGTAGGAGATAGCACTTCAGCAAAATCCAGTCAGTTTTGCAACATTCTAGTTACCCCTCTATCTAGTAGATTTGATGTTAGAGGTAGAATCTGACATTCAGTGCGGCATTCAACCCCTTTTCATTTGATTTCAAGGCATGATATGAGGTTCTCTCTGTTGGGTGGCTTTTCATTGTGAAAAAGTCACAGAAAACAAACTTATCGGTCATCGAGGTTAGCACTGACCACAATCATCCATAAAAGAAGTATCAAAACAAACACCGCTGTCATTTTCAGGATGTTTCACCACCTTTAGGGGCAGTAATGCAATAAGAAACAGCTGCTACAGGAAGCTCTCACT
The DNA here is from genome assembly GCF_057382275.1 of Copadichromis virginalis. Lineage (NCBI taxonomy): Eukaryota > Metazoa > Chordata > Actinopteri > Cichliformes > Cichlidae > Copadichromis > Copadichromis virginalis. Next base: position 19,577,093 of record NC_140626.1, on the reverse strand, counting down.
TTGCCCTGTTGCTGCTGTTGTTGTTGTTGTTGCTGTTGTTATTGTGAGAGAGAACACCTGCATAAGATCAGATTGTGGTAGCAATTTCATGCACTTCTTAATTACAATGATTAGGCTTTACTGTAAACAAATACACCAGCTGTTCTGTATATCTGAATAAGCAGCTGTTCAGGGGGTGTCTGGTGTACTATTAAACTAACACTGGATGTACAGCTTGTACATATTGAAGTGCATATTTACCCATGTACAGGGATGCTGAGGATGTTTCTGATGTTGGCCATCATTGTTTGAAATTGCTCGGCGTCCTTCTTGAAGCCCATTTCTGTCAGCACCAAGGATTTACTAATATCTTGGAAGGAAACAAAAAAAAAACAAGTATACTAATAAATAAAATATCATTATTCACTCATTATACAAACAGCTGCAGGTTTGCGCTCTCTGAGAAAAACAGAAATGCAGTCTGTTGCCGGTACAGGGAAAGGATTTTAGCTCCATCTGGTGGATTTGTTTATAATTGCAACTTCTCAATATTCACCTTCTTGTCCAGACACCTTGATTGGGGCTCCATTGCAAAATGCTCCCTTTCCTTTACGTGCTGTGTACATTTTATCTTCGATGCAGCTGTAGACAATCCCAAACTCTATCTGAGACCAAGCAGCAGCACAGAAAACAGCACCGATTAATGTGGGGCTGGTTAAAAGACAGCAGCTTTATAAAAGGAGAATCTTTAGATATTAACTGGGTTAATGGTCTGCAATCATGTTAATGTTTCACATAATCAAAACATCACAGTTTAAACACATGAGTGGTTCGCATACAATAAAGCATACCTCTTTCTTCACTGTGAAACCGATTGATACAGACACAAACGGGAACCTGCAAAAGAGAACGTTACAATATAAAGCATTCAATTATGGAACTCCCTTCAGGTTTAAACTCAGAGGAATCCTTTTCCATTATCGGTTCAGTTTCATCAGCGTTGTCTAATTATCCCTGACAGAGAGGACAATCCAAGAAAGAATCTAATTAAAAGATAAAAATAGTTGAAGAGCAACAAAGATAAAAACAGAGCTAGAACTGTAACGCAGAGATTTTTACAACATTTAATCGCAGACCGTGCTACCTGTGAACAAAGTTGGTGGTGCCATCGATAGGGTCGATAATCCAAGTGGGACTGTCAGAGAGGGCGCTGGGGGCGCCTGCTGCTACGGACTCCTCGCCTATAAAGCTTCAAAGTGAAAAAAAGAGAGAAGAAGTGAAAATAAGAGTATGATAATTCTATGCATCGTCTATCAGGTACCTCAGCTGTAAAGTAATAACGCTGCACTTGACACGTGCTCTGTTTTCTTTCCAACCAGAATATGTGATATTAGATTTCCACCACGCTGGACACAAGGCTGTAGCAACATTACGGAACCCTGGAATTTTTTCCTGAGTTCTTGTGTTTCAATTTCTCTTGGAAATCTTTACATGTATAAACATTTCATATGCTGGTAGCAGTAATTTAAGACTTGGTAGAACAAAGTCTTAAGCAAGCAAAGTAAACAAACCAACCAACCAATAAATATCTTTTTTCTTAATATTTGCAGGTATCATGTTATTAGGGGACTAGTGTTATTAGGGACTACATGTAACAAATGTGACCTCCGTTTTAATACTACTAGCGTAAAAATAGAGGTCGCATTCCAGTTAAGATTGGATGGTAGGGCTGTGCTATATTCACAATAATACTGGCATACATTTGTTCGTTTGTGTTTTTACTTATTTAAAAAAAAAACAAAAAAAAAAAAACATGTCATATTGCTTAATCAAGGATAGCAACACCATACGTTCCCCAGCATGGATAACAACAAGATAAGCCTAGCCATGTCTGAGAGCAAGAGCAGCATGTCAGCCTCCTATAACAACTTAGTACCTAAAAAGGGAACTACTTCAACAACCTCAAAGAAAATACAGGACTTTAAAAAAATAAAAACATGCCTGGAAATTGTCCCTGCTAAAAGAGGGAACATCAGTGTGTTTACCACTAGAGGCAAAAAAACCCACACAAATAAAAAGGCCCTCACAGAGCATTATTATAGCACTCACTAGTTAAACTCCATATGACAGGAAAAGTAAATGGTGGATGGAAATTATTGATGTGGTTACGTGGTAGCGTAAGCAGTTGGTTAAAAAGCTGTAAGGCCCAAGATACAAACACCCACATAGAAAATATAATGTGACAATATCAAGCAGCTCCTGAAGACTTACAAGGTTAGGTCACTTCTGTTATTGTTAAATTAAAAAGGTAAGCAGTTATTTTATACGTTTTTACTTAAAATTTCCAGGGAAAACACTACTGAGGATGTGTTTGATATAATGCTGTGTCACCATTAATGCTGCTGCTACTGCTGGCACCTTGTTTCATTAGACTCACACTTGGAATAAGGTAGTCTGTAATCAGTGACAGCAGCTTATTGGAGAGAAAGGATGACACATGCCCTTCGTTCCTTTGTACTAATATATGCTGCTGGCCATAAGCTGCAATTACTGATAAAACATTCAGCAATTTTTTCCTCACAAATATCATTAATGGAAATTTCCTTATAATATCATAATATACTTTTGAGGTAATATCTCCCACCCCTACTAGATGGAAAATCGTTAAACCATAATAAATCATGCATACTTCTCACCATGTTCTTAGACCAATCAGCTCACATACCCTCTCTCATGTCCATGTTTTCTAATGAAGTAGAGTACCTGTGCGTTGGGTACTTTTCCCTGATGGAAGATATAATGAGCTGTTCCACTTTCTGGTCCGTCTCGGTCACCAGGTCAACCGCTGAGCTCTTGTGCATGACAGCGATGTCCTTTTGGAGCGCCTCGCAGATCATCTGGCAGAAACACAAAAGTGAGAGGGGAAAAAAAACAAAAGATTTCTTGGATGACTGACTACATCTGCTGCTTTAATTAGCTTCACGTGTTGGTGTTAACATATGTTGGTGCCACAGATGACAAGATGTCTAGGCTACAAAGTCCAAATATATTTATGAGCTGTAATTATTGTTTCTAGTGTCTGGATAATGTGACTCTTCACAGATGGAAGCCTCTGTATACATTGGAATAACACACAAAAAAAATTAAAGATAAAAACAACCCACACACACATTACGCTCAAATGTCGAGATACGTAAGCAGCAGTAAAATAGATTTTGATGAAAGCGCCCACACGGTTGCTTCTTCAACCTTTGCTTGATTTAAACAAACATTTACCTCAGTATTTTATTTGCATTTTTAACAAGTACCTACCAATTTTATTTGGGCTCATCAATACTTTGCATTCAACTATTTCTTTTTTCAAATCCAACACTGAATAATTTATGATCCAAACTATATCACCGATACATACAGCTGACCTCTGTACATTATGCATCTGAGGTCAAAAGTTATTGTGGTACATTTTTATATGATACTGTTATAAGTTCTTCCATGCCTCTTCTAGGGACAGCTGTGGCCAGAGGCATAAAGAGCCATTTCTCAGGAATAGTTTCTTCAATTTTGGCATAAACAGAGTCGAAGAATAAACAGATAAGAATCTGGTGGTCAAAAGCCAAGGTCAACCGATTTTTAGCCATAACTCGACAATTTACAAATAATGATACAATTTCACACAAATGCCTAGGAGGATAAAATGATAACACTTTGGATGAGATAACTTTACTGCAAAAACATCATATTTTTTCTAATTGTTTGAGTGTAATGTGTGTGGCCATTATTCAAGGGCATCACTCAGGAGCATCAGGGGCGATTGGGACCACAGTTCACATTTGGCCAGATACTGAATTAGGGACACTGATCACGTGAAAACTGTGGACACTGTATACACCTTCTGAACTGCCAGTGTGTGGGAAGTGATTTATTACATATCTCTCTGCACAGTCATGGGTGTAACGTGCAATTTGGCTTTTTTGTTGTTTGTTTTGGATTATGTGCTAGTTTCTCCTTAATGGCATATCTCACTTTAAAAAGAAAGACATGTTACTGAGGTTATTATTTGCACTCAAAGTGCATTTCCATACACACTGTTGTCAACCATAATCAAGTAAGTGTAGCATCAGTCGTACCTCCTGAATCATTCTACAATTGGAGGGAAATTTAGGCTTCAAAAACGGTAAGATAATGATATTATTAAAGAAAGGGTGCACTATGTATTTAAGAAAAACAACTAATAAATATCCAAAATTGATATGTCAACCGTAGGCATCAAAGGAACATATCATGAGATACTTTAGTTGCATGATTAAAATGGTTCAGGACCACAGAAATTATATTTAATAGCCTCTTTAGTTTTTTTTTACTTTCTAATGTTTGTTTCACATGTATGGCAACATGGTGGCAAATCAGAGTTTTCTCAGAAAAAGATTCAAGCTGTGAAATAAAATAAATTGAATTTGTAACTTATATTAAATTTAATATTTTTGAGTAGAAGTTTGGTAATCAATAAGTTGGGACAAGAAACTAAATAAAAATCGCATCTTGGGAGGTTTCCAAGAGTTTTATTGCATTTCAAATATTTTTGACAACTAGGTTTACATGTTGTCCCAGGAAATGTATGACTCAACAAACGCCAAACGTGTGTTTTAGTAATGTGTGCATGGATTATTTTTTAAATATTTTTAATACATTTTCATGGGTGGAAGAAAAAAAAAATAGTCCTGAAATGGTAACGTGGCCCTCTTACCTTTCCGGCCCGTTTAGTGACCTCTATGCAATAATCCATGCACTCCTGCCACGGATCACTCATGCTGATAAAGGGGAGATGAGGCGATATTCAGAACGGAAATACGGACGGAAGAAAGCTGTAGGAAGAAGCACAACTTTCGTCATTTACAATAGCAAGGTGCAATTATATACCGGCATATGACGGTACGTTGCGATTACCGACATATGACGTGAGTTAGCTGCTGGAAAGCTAGCTGCGTTAATTTGAAGAAGCAATGAAATCTGTCAAATAGCATAAATTAGCCCTCTATGCTAGCTTTTAAAGGGAGAAAAAGGGATATGTACACTGGAGGTAACGCTGATGATACCTAATGACAAACATACGCTTAACGGCTTTTCTACAGCGCAATATCATTACATTGATTTGTGTTTGTAAAAAAGATATAGTAGCATACCAGTTCAGGGAGCTAATTTAACGCACTTCTAGAGATGAATGACTTCTAAGCAATGACATTTCGCCACTGAAAGGTGGGGCTAAGCCGAACTCTCAGCCTAATTGGTCAATCTGTGCCGTTTGATTTAACAATCTTCGCTATCATTGGCTAGAAGGCTGTCATGTGTTTTCTTCAGTCGCGTTGTTACAGGAAACAGTGGGTCTGCTGGAGAAAGGAAAATGTCTTTGCGAGTACCCAACTTTCTAACTTGAACAAAAGAGGCAGAAATAATGGCTGAAATTTGCGATTTTAGATTCAGAAGACAAAGAAAACTTATCAAACTGACAAAAAAGTAAAATAAATATTAACTGTAAATAAGTACAATTCCCCAGACTGACCTCGCCGGCTTAAAAAGTATAAAGGCAATGAAGCACTGCAAACAAGGCATAACGAATACTTGCTAAATCTGAAGAACACAGTTCAAGGTGCTTTTGCTTTCACGCGAAATAAAACTCACTATGCAAAATGACAGAAATCAGTTGAAATAGTGTCATTTCACTCCAAATTGATGTGAGATCATATTTCTTATACCCAGCTTCATTTTCTATTTATGTATTTTTAATGGAGGTAAACCGATTCAGAATGCTTTATTGTCATTATGGAGTCACATAGCAAAATTCTTTGCACTACTTCTCAACTTAAATCAGACAGCATTTACAACACACAAACATACAATAAATAATATCACATAATAGGGAAACAGTATATGCAATATTAATGTAAGGCTAGGTCAGGTCAGCTGTGATGTGAATGTTCAGGAACTTAGTGTTGTTCGCCTGTTCCACCTCCTGCCTGTGTCTGAGGACAGACAGGAGCATGTTGTCTCTTTCCGGACACAACATGTGTCTGTAATGACCTCCTTAGTCTTGCTGGTGTTTGGGAACAGGTTGTCTGAACACCATTTGGTCAGGTGCTGGACCTAGATCTTTGGAAATATCTGCGAAATACATTAAAGCAGAAAATTTGACTATATACTATTCTGAAAGTCTGACGTGGTGTTACACTCTTAGTATCGATCACAGCCAATAAATATTTAGCGCCCTTTTATGCCAGAAGGTGGCAGCAGCAACACTCTAAGTGACGCAGCAAGCAGCAAGAGCACTTTCTCTCATGAGGAAAGGTAAACTCCTCAAACATTAAGGTTTTTTTTTAATTGTTTGTTGTTGTTGTTTTGTTTTTCAGCTGCATGCAAATTCTAATTGTGAATTACATTTAATGGTCCACATCAGATTCTGTTTAGTCTGGCCTGAAAAGCTTAAGGTGAACATCTGCATGCAATTCCTCTCATTCAAACTTGAGAAACAGCTTTACTTATCCAAAACAATTGGCAGCCTCATACATCCAAGGAAATGCCTGCTTATCTGCATCTCACAAAGTTTTGTAACTATGCTTGCAGTAGCCACCTTGTTAAAGCGCTTTCGGAAGTCCAGGGTGTGCGTCTTGAGTCTCAGTTTCACACACAAAGAGAGAAGAAGAAGAGCATACTTAATAGGACATCCCGTAGGTCCGCTGCTGAAGAGAGCAGCAAACACAGATCAAATTAGACTTCAGCGTCATGCTTGGTGACACTTCATCTCGACACAGGTTAACACTTCAACCCTTGCACCCTGTCAGCCAGTAAATTACTCAGCTGATAATGTCTCCTTATAGCACTGGTTCCTCTCTAGCCCACAGCTAATTTCCATACACTAACTCACATTCTCAGATAGGAGCGCCTTACCTCAAGAGGGCAAGAAATTGCCAAATAATACCGTCCTCATTGGGGGGAGTGGATTGCAGTGAGAATACAAATTGTGGTCTCTTGAGCTATCGCTAGACTGACTGTCTGCATGCAAATAACTGTTACCGACATATTTCTGTGAGTTGTTACAGAATCTACAACCCACATCAAGTTGATGAGAGCGCAGTTTTAAAATGTTAATTCTTCCAAAACATGGCATAAAATATGGTAATTTAATCAACTTTCTATATCTATGTAAGAGATTTTGGATTATTCTGCTTTGTATTCTGTTTTAAATGCAGCACAGAAGGAAGTAGTCTGTATTTAATAATATTTATTTTGGTCTGCTTTTATTTTAGCAAGCTTCAAGAAATATTGGCACATTTGATGTAGGAATGGAATTAGTGCTTGCTCTTTATCTGCGGCTTTCACAGCTCACAGCTCTTACTTTAACATCTGGATTAGGTTTAGGCCTTGTTTAGCATCATTTTCTCAGCATTTTTCTTTCTTTGGATCATTAAGCTCAAGCAGTCACGTGCAGAGTGCTAACAGTGCAATTAGCTCGAGAGGCACGAGGGCACAACCTCATTCATACTGTCTTAAAGATTTAACCTTAAGTGACCCTTTCCTCAGAAATTGAAAATCATCATTTTCTTAAAGCAGTTAATGTGAATGTCTGGCAACAGTTAGGGATGCATTATACTTTCCAGCTCTCTACATATTTTCTGTGGATGCTGCATATATTAACGTTAAATAGAATCAGTGTGTGTCACTGTTGGAAGTTCTCACATCGTTCGGTGTACAAGACAAGAAGATTACCATTAAGACTGTTCATGTATTTGACAATATTAATAGCAAACAGGTCATTTAAAAATCAGTGAAACAATGTTGTAACAAGCTGAAAGTCAGTTTTTGATATGACCACCTTTATTCTTCGAAACAGCCTTTCTCTTCTAGGCAAGCTATTTTGTAATTTCTTTAAATAGTATTCAGGAATATTTCTGCAGTTTCTTTTGTTCTTTTCCATGATTCAGTAATGTCGACACTGGGACTCTGGGGAGGCCAATCCATCACTTCTACCCAGATACGCTTTTACTGCACTGGCAGTGTGTTTGGGACTATTGTCATGGTGTCACTGGGACCATTTCTGATGAGCCTTCAGCAGAAAGGCCAGATGCATCTCTCGAGTCATGCGTTAGGTCTTTGCTGGGTTTTTTCTTATTTCTTAAGAGTACGACTTACAGATAGTGTTTATCTACTGTAGATGGTTTTTAGGCCTGAAATCTCTTCTTTTGTCTTCCACTTGTTCACTTTCCTCAATTTTTTAAGCACACACTGAGAAAACCATGCGAAGATGAGCCAAGTTTTCTGCTAGTAGCTCTTTGGGGCTCACAATACTGTTGCAAAAATATTACTTTATGCCTCCACTATGGCGTTTATTTGTATATCCAACTAAAAAAAAAGCTGCACATAACAAAGTGCCTAAAGATAAATTTTAAATGGGATGTTTGCAGGCACCTTTCACGTTAGGTACCTTTTTCGTGCTTGAATCACTCATGGTTCAGTGTTAATTGGCTTAAAAAACTTTAAAAGGACTGGGCTGACAATTAAAAAGCAACTAATGTCCAAAGAAGAACTTAAGAACCTTCAGAAATAGAACTATGGCTACACTTTAGAAAAAAATACATTAAAGTTTGGGTTCCTGGAAGAAAAATATCATCACTTTGGCTAACAGTATGGGAACAGAAGTGAAATGTATCAGTTCCTCAAACAAAACTGGAACAATGGTTCCAAACTTAAATGGGTACAACAGTAACTTGGGCTAGTTTGGGCTCATGATGACAGTCATGTTCGTGTTTAGCTGGTGGAATTTTCCAGTTAGCAAAAAAACCGCAAAGTAAGTAAATGAAAAAACCTGGACACTGCAGCATATTTCATGTCAGTCCATCCAAGTAGCTGGCAAGTGAAGTAGCAGATGTCTGACTCATAAAGGTAAAGTCGGGGAATAGTTGTTGAGATATTTCAGTCTGGAGTAAAGTGGGTGTTACTGCCAGAAATGGAAAACTAACCACATACTTTACATTCCTTCTTCAGTCAGACCAAGAGGCCTAATAAAAACTGTAAAGTACTCAAACTGTAAGTATCATGAATCAGTAACAAAACCAGGCAATAAAGTTATGTTACATTCATAAAAGTAGCAGCATTGCAACAAACTTAAACACTATTTTATCCTTAGGTTCTGCATGATTTATTCGTTTCATTTTTTTTAGTAGTAAACTGCAAAACTGTTACATTGCAGTAGATTTTCACTATTTGCAATGTTCCCATGTTTCATAACTGTTGCACTATCCAGTGAGACGCGTCAGATGTTTATGTTGCAATAAAATCATGTTACACCCCATAGACATCTAACTGCACACTCATGAGAGATCAAAGTTTCCGAAAATTAATAAAGCTTCTTATTCTGTATCTGTTTGCCAGAAAAGTTTCACCCATCTGGCTATTTGACAGTTATTTTCACTTCTTACGTCAGGCTTATTTTGATAAAAGCTTATTTAAACCCTTACAACTAAGTTCACATATGTCCAATGACATAAACAGCAACATATTTTTCCCTCTAGCTCAGGGGAGCCATGCCACAGAGAACACTGCACTCTGTGTTTATCAAGATTCCTAACGCCACTATAATAAGAGTCATGTGGATCTACTCTTCACAAGAGGAGCCTGGAAGGAAAAAAAACACATGCACATCTCTATTTTTTTCTTTAAAAAAGGGTTCTCAATTGTAGATGGGATGTGCTGCCGACCCATTAAGACCAGGCTTTTGAGCATGTTGTGGAAAGAGGATACATTCTGACTCCAGTTGGCAAAAATCCGACCGGAGCCAACCAACAGCATCACAGCCATGGAGCCATTTGTTGCAGTTTGAATTTATGCAATGAAAGAAGTAAGTGAGCATTTCTACACTTTTTCATTTTTATTCACACAAGGTTTTAAGATTGTCGCTACAGCCTGTAGGTGATGATCTTACTGTGTGTGATATTTAAATATATAGATTTAGAGTTGCCTTAACATGAGCTATCTTGTTTCTTAGAAATTTAATCTATGGTGAGTCAGTGCTTGACTTACTTTTGTCAGTGTGCTGCTCAGTTTGATCCACTGATATAACTGTTGTCTAAGATTTGAGGAAGCTGTTTTGTGCATGACACAATATAATTTACCATAGAACTATTTATGTGAGGTTGATTTGCATCAAAGGTGATATAAGTTATTTATTTATTTATTTTGACTCTTCTATAGGTGGAAAATAAAAATGTATAAACACGAATCTCTACTGAAGAGCACTGAAGCACAGCAAGTTGTCACTGTCACAAAAACATCTGTGTCCTTTGCAATAACCAGCATCATAATTTGTAAGCAATTCTTTCTGATATTCCTACATTTTTTTCTGTCTTCCTTTAAATGTGCTGCTCCGAAATTTGATAGATTACACCCTCTTTTCTTTTATCTCTTTCTCCATTTCAAAGGTTTTATTACGCTTCACTTCTGTCCGAGTCAACTCAGAGCACAGCTCGGGACAACCCCCAACATTAAACACATTGTGGTTGGGAGGTGTTACACTTACACCACACTAGTTAACCCCAGCTTAAGGTAAATGTGGACTCATCTGTTGTCATGTCATAACATTTCCAGTCTTGATTGGGAATCCGTTTGCAGATTTGTCATAAATTCACAACTTATCTGTGATTTGAGTCAAGCCTCAGAGCTTGAAAGTTCTGATTTGCTCCTAAAGGCCAGAGCAAAAGAGTTTGGGCTGTCATCGACAGCACATTATGAGGCTAGCGCTCAAGTACAAATGAAGGGAAGTTTTGATGTGGCGTTCAATAAATGATGTTTAGTGAGTTCCTTTCTTTTTATCGGTTTGACTTTTCTAGAAAGGATGAAAGAAGCTGAGACAAAGGCCATATACGTGCTTTGCAAAGAAATTTCATGGGAATTTCTAATATGTTTCACTGCTTACTTAAAGTATACAAAAACCAATCGCTATTGACTCTATTCATGGCAGATTTAAAAGGCTGAGGCACATGGATTACACTTTAGCAGTGTAAAGCACTGTTACTGAATTTTTGTTTGCATTTTGTTCATTGTGTAATTTCATAGTGTAACCGTTTACACAGTTAACTAACAAGCAAAACATCCTCGTTTAATCCCAGGAGGAAAAACTAATCTATCTGTGGTTGTGTCAGGAAGAACATCTGTGTAAAAATTTCACCGAATCAACAAGGCAGAGCTTCCTGATGAACCCTTGTGAATAAAGGAACAGCCACAGTAACTGCTGGCTCTCCTTCCTTCCTTCTTTTGTTCATTTCAAAAAGAATCCCACATAAGTAATAAAACTTTGCATTTAGTTATTCCAAAGGTATGCAGGAGTTGAATGTCAACAAATGATTTAAAATGTACAGGTGAATCCAAATAAGACTCCTTTTTCCCCCAAATCATGACATAGATCCATCAAAGGCTGTTATTTTCATTATTGCTTAATCATACAGTTGTTTGCCATATTAATGCACCCAAGTTTACAAGGAAAGTGCCATTTAGTTCCACTGTATTCAAGAGACTTCCTACATTTCAGTTCAGTTCAGTTCAACTTTATTTATATATTGCCAAATCACTACAACAATTCGACATGACTTATATTGTAAGGTAAAGACCCTACAATAACAGAGAAAACAGAGAAAACCCCAACAACGAGCCTACGTTGGCAACTGTGGGAAGGAAAAACTCCCTTTTAACAGGAGGAAACCTCTGGCTCAACCAGGCTCACAGAGGGGTGGCCATCTGCCACGACCGGTTGGGGGTGAGGGGAGGAAGACTGAACAAAGATCTGTGACAGATATACAGCCAATATCTCTAAAGCTGTGCAGTTCATGCCGAATTCATGTATACTGAAAAAAATAGCACGACAGGCCAATAATAAAAAAAGACTTTGACTTTCAGCGAACTGTCCCTTTAAAAGCCACACATCTCAAAAAAAAGCTTAAAGTCATATTCTGTTTTTTATGTGTAGGTATGACTGTGAGGAGATCTGGAGGCAGTTTGAGGAGGCCGTTATCAGTCATTCTTCTTGCAATGTGACCGTCGAGGATTATTTTCACATGTTTAACGCAATGCCACAAATCTGGCCCTGTGATAATGTGAGCTGTGTTGGCATTTTTGTGCCTTATATATGCATTTTTTTATTTATATTAATATAATTATGCTACTTTAAAGTCTAGTCTTTTTGTTAACCTGCTTTGTATTTACCTTTTTTTCTTAGTTCCTCTTCTGGAGCAAAACCAGGACACTGATGCACAGCTATGCTGCAGTTTTTCGTCACTTCTGGACACTGGAAGACACGCTGGTTGGCTACATGTTCAACGATCTCATCTGGTGTGGCCAAGAAGAGGATTCTGGTAGATGTTTGTGTTTTGTTTTTTTGTGTTGTATTGTATTTTTTATTTTGTTTTGTTTCAACAAGAGAGAAATCATTTCCGATTGTGTAATTTAATTATTTTCACGAGAAAAATGATCAGAGACATAAAAGGCTTTGACCTCCCCAAGTTTTGGTGCCGCTGCATTAAATTGGTCCAAGTAAATTAAAAAAAAAAATCAAGTAAATACTTGAATTTTACATACATATTAATATTAGAATTTTCTCTCACTATATATTATTGAACAACAATTCATAAAAAGATCATCATACCAATGGTCAAGCTTTGTGGTGGTGGTGTGATGGAGCGAGGCTCCATCCTCTCCATCAGACAATCCTAAAGGAGGATTTCTGGCCATCAGTTGGCACCTTGAAGTTCAATCACATTTGAGTTACGCAACAGCATTAGTCAAACACACCAGCAAAAACCAACAAGCAAAACAAAAAATACAAGCATATACTGGAAAATCCTCCAATGTGCTGAATTTAAACAATTCTGCAATGAAGAGTGGACCAAAATTCCTTTATCACAAATGCTTGATTGCAATTCTCGCAATTCATGCAGTGTTGTGAAAAGTGCCCCCTTATTCATTTATTATCTGAAACGTAAGTATGACAAATATGCGAATCGGGACCCTTCCTGGCAAAATCTTTTTTAGAGCACTGTGTGTAAGATGGGCAGTGACGGTCAAGATGCTTATCAAAGCTGACTACCCGATCAAAAGCAACATTTCTGGCAGTTAGAAGAACTGAAAGTGAAATTGCATGGGCACAGATAAGAAGGACAGATACTTGGCTGCCATCCACGTCTTTCTAACATTAATGCAGTCATAAAGGGCAGCTATATTCTGGGGTTTGAATGACATTTGCAACTGGATATCATCTGTATAAAAAAAGTAGTATGAGATGGCTTCAAAGGTATTGACGATGTGTCCAAGTGAAAGCATAGACAAGGCAAATAAGATGGGCCTGAGGACCTAACCTTTGGGCACACCGCAAGATAAAGTGACAGAAGATGACACAAACTGAAAAGCAGATTCCCACCCAAGTTTTTAGTCTCTCAATCAGGAGACCATGATCAGCTGTGTCAACGGTAGCAAAAGATCCAACAGTACAAAAACAGAATTTTCAAATGTGTCGTTATGTAATTAAATTTTATTTCAAACTCTAGGAAAAGCTATTTCTTAGAGCTGTATGAGTAAAGTGCATGTGATGTTAATTAACATGTATCTAAAACATTATGTTTAGTTACAGCCACTCTAAGCTGGTTCTGGAGATAAAAGGCAAATTTATCAATATAAAATTCTGAGCGAGGTGATGGGTCAGCACTGTGCTTTTTCAAAAGCGGATGAATAACCGCTTGTTCAAAGTCCGTGCTATGATGATAGCATCACAAAGTTACTGCACATTTGTCAGCTGCACAGTCATGATGCAAATCTCCCTCTTCACCACAACACAAAGATGCGCTATTGGACTGAAATCTGGTGACTGTGGAGGCCATTTGAGTACAGTGAACTCATTGTTGAGTCCAAGAAGCCAGTTTGAGATGGTGGCTGCTGGCAGCACGATGGGCAGCATGTGATTGGCTGATTAGATTTGCATTAATGAGCTGAACAGGTGTATGTAATAAAGCAGCCAGTGAGGTGTTGAAGTTGGTAGCTTCAAGGTTTGATTCCCAGTCTCAGCCTCTCCAGACGGTGAATTTGTATTCCCTGCTTTCATAGCCCCTTTATGAAATGTGTCTGGCACCCATATTCCTGTTTAGCTATTTCACTTTACACTTTTAGATAAACAAAGCTAGCAAACTGCTGGGTGTAGATTCATAATTTCCACACAAGCATAAGAGTGGTATCAAACTCTTGCTTTAAACATCGCTACGTGGATTGAATGATAACAAATTAAGAAAGATTGTTTGGTAGCAACGGGATTCAGCAAAAGCATTATAACTCAGACAACTGCAGCTGTGTTCCCAAACGTTTTGCAGAACTTTTAAGACTTTTCTTATATAACTAGTCTTCTTGCATGTCAACACAGCACATGTCTTTCTTGAATATCTCATATCTCAAGTAATGACACTTGTGAATTTGACACAGGTTTTGATTTCAGCTCTTGTCCGGAGTGGTCGGCCTGTCGAAGTCATCCGGTCTATTCCCTGTGGAGGCAAGCTTCACAAAATGTGAGTTTAATATCCAAACTCTGGAATGGCTCCATCTCTGTTCTGCAAACAGCTGTGTTATTTATCATCTACCTTTCCAAAACCGGTAGTGCTTTATTGCTCTTCTGTGATTTTCCTCATCCATTTGCTAGTTTGCAGAGATGGCGTGTGGCAACATTACTATCTTACTGAATGGATCTATTGTTAATGCCTTCAATAGGAAAAGGTAAGAAATAATGAATAATTCAGTAGGTTGGTGCAGGTTCTGAACTACATATTAAATCAATCTTTTTTCTCATGCAGCATGTTTGGAAGTGTTGAACTGGACAGTCTGGATCCACAAAGGGTGAATTATGTCAACATTAAGGTGGTGACCAGTCTAGACGGACCCCATATGTGAGGATAATAAAAGGATATTCTTGTGTTTTAAAAAAGTAACTACTGATGAGTTCACATTGTCCAAATTCCATTAATTAGCACCTTAACTGCTATGATGATAGAATGACATGTTATAAAGCTTGAAACCCTCAGTTACCCATCATTTATGACCTCACTATAGTTCAGTGATCCGAATATATTATCATGCAGTTGTATAACAGCAACACAGTTGAACTTAAATGAGAGAATAACTATTTTTCAGGGCGTGACAGCCCAAAGGTTGTCTTTATGTTTGGCAAATTACTGATATGATTTACTGCTTAGGGACATTGTTATCCTTTAAAGCTTGTGAATAGCAACCTATCAGAAAGTTGCAGTGGGCCTGAGAGGTTTGTGTTGTTGTTTTTTTCTTTGACAGAGAGTCATGTAGTCAAGGATCCATTGTAGACCTGATCCAAATCCTCCGATCCAGAGGCTTTCACTGGACCTGTACAGACAATGACCAGTACGTAATGTTCAGTGTTTGGAAGTTTCATGACATCAAAGTTAATTATGAATCTGGAATAGTGGTCTTAGATCAAAGCATCACATCATGTGACAGTTGTTAGTCATCAAGTGTGTTTTACTGCTCCTTTTTTACACAGAGACCCATGCCTTAACAGGAAACACTTTTATGAAACCATCAATCAGTAACAGGTCTTTTTTCTTCACAGGACCTTGATGGTCTTGCAATGCATCCGAAACCCGCAACACTCATCCTGCCAGACCTGTGCAAACACTTTGTTAAACAGAAACGGCCTTACGTCTAATTAAATCACAGACTGCTGTAAAATCTATATCTTTCAAAGTAAATCCAGAGTGCAAAACAAGGAACAATGAATACTGTAAACACTGTCATTCTTAGATAATACAGGCTTCTCAAAAATCTAACTTGAATA
This sequence comes from Copadichromis virginalis, assembly GCF_057382275.1. Lineage (NCBI taxonomy): Eukaryota > Metazoa > Chordata > Actinopteri > Cichliformes > Cichlidae > Copadichromis > Copadichromis virginalis. Next base: position 19,561,234 of record NC_140626.1, on the reverse strand, counting down.
AAATGCAGTGTGCATGTGTGTCTTTTGCGTACCCACTACACTTCACTGATCCCCACAAATCTGCAAGCAAAATGCAGCTGAAACAGGTGCTTCTCATCATGGAGAGGAGGAACTGATAATTTTACAGCCTTTAATGCTGCAAACAGACTCATCTGTCAGTACTGCTGTGAGAAATGTTTGTACATTTGTTGAATTAAAAGCTGCAAATTAATCACAGCATTGCTGACTGTGCTCCAGTCCTCTGTCCTCTGAACTGTACTGATGCCATTTAATTAGCAGGGTTAGTGTGCTTTCTGAAGACAAGATTTCCTGTTTTACTGTCAGGGTTGTGTTAATTTAACTGAAAACTAGAGCTCTGTCTTAAAACAAGACACATGATGATGACCTGTATGTGGCTAGATATTCACAGCATAGAAAAAAAAAGCATATTTGATTTAACTGGGTCCAATAACCTCTTTTTTGACTCAGGGTGCCTCAGCATTGTAATCTCAGAAACACCATTCTGTGCATCTATCTTTAAGGGATCACAAAGAAAATATAAAAATCTATGAAGTTATTGCACTGTTTAATTGTGGTTTCATTATTAGCATTTTGCCTGTGTAGTGTGCTCAGTGTTCATTAAACACCCATTAACATGAGTTTTGTGATTTGTTTTGTTGTGTCACAGGAAGCTGCCAAGGCTATACTTGTCGTTCATATGAGTATACATCCACAGTTTAACATATAATTGCATTTATCATCACTTTATGTGTGCTCCAAGGTAGAATTTCAGTAGGCAATTCATGTCTGCCAATACGCCCACAACAGGGATGACAAAGAGGTTTTCTGCATTCTTAAACATTTCCTTTGAATTTCCTTCTTTGTACTCAAAGGTCATTGGCATTTCTCAACATGTTTATAAGTATCACTTATTCTGTGACATCTAAACTAGAGCCCATAACCATCTTACAGCAGATGATTGACATTTAACTGCTGCTATGAACGTCCTTATTAACCTCCTTTTTGTGCATTTTGAATTAGTTTCACACTGAATGCCCATAAGAGGTTCATGCATTTAGTGCTGCAGCTACGCTTTAATTTAATTGTTCAATAAGGAGGAATGAATACCAACCCCAGCTGCTGTTTAAATCTATATAGCAAGGCAGATCACATGGTAGTAATTCTAAGCATTTAGGCATGGTGACAGACTAGTAGTAGTGGTAGTCTGAGTATTTAGGGAACTCCTGATCCACTGGAAGTTTAGCACACAAACACCTCTAGAGATTACACAGAGTGATCGGAAAAACAGAAAATATCAAGATAGCAGCAGTTCTCGGGAATCCATCTTGTCTTGTGTCAACAGTTCAGGCTGTTGGTGGTGTTGCTGTGAGGGATATTTTTTGACAACTTTGTACTAACGCTGTGCAACTTAGTACCGAGCATCGCCTAAACTCCATATGTAAAGGGATGGGCAGCTCAAATAATCTTAAACTGGCTCCTTGAACATGACAGTGAGTTCACTGCACACAAATGGTCTCCACAGTCACCTGAGCTCAGTCTACAAGGGCACCTGTGGCATGTGGTGAAACAGAAAATTCATATCATGGAAGTTGCAACAACTGTGAGATGCTGTCATCACGATCTCAGGGGAATGTTTCCAGCATCTTGTTGAAAGTATGTCATGAAGAACGAGGGCAGTTCTGAATGCAAACAGTGTAAAACCCAGCACAAGCAAGATGTAGCCTAATTGTGCTGTCAGCGTTAATCTCGTTAAAATGACGTTAACGCCATAACCGCATTAACACGTCAAATCTCCTTTAGCAAGTTAACGCGAATCGCATGTGCGGTCAAATAAAGTAGCTTTAGACTTTGGCATTAATTCAGAGAGCACAGAAATACCATAAATTAAGGAAGAGATAAAGCTGAGTAAAAAAAATCATTAAGTGTTTTTATGAATGAAATGCTATTTTTGTTGGATTATACCACTACTACTAAACAGTAAATACTCCTGAGATTAGAGAGGGTTTATACTGGAATTTTACTCCTAAATATTTGTGTGTGTAATAATCTTACCAAAACTCTAGAATTGTTCTTGGAATGATTTTGTTGTTTCTTAAAGAGCGTACAGACCCGTAAAGCCTGGATGAATTTGAGATTTTCACAAATAATTTTGTTTTTAGTTGTTTACTACGAGATGACTGAGTGTTTCTTCAGAACCCTCTTTGTGTGTTTATAGTATGCAGATGCTTCCTGTGGTAATGTGGTAATTTTCTTTTATATCTCAGTCACACTAGAGTAAAAAGAAGACAGCGTCTAGGAAATAATTACATGGATTGACGGTTGAGAATGCATAGCCCACAACCTCTGGGGGACCAATTTTGATTGAAAGGCAGTTGCAAAGGTCACCTGCTGATGGCTGACCTGACTCTAAACAGTCGCAGACTCAGACAGATTGGCAAAGGTTTACAAATAAGTACCACCTAACTTATGAACACAGACGGATTCTCACCAAGCTGCAGTAAGTCTGTCTCTTTCCAATAGAGGACTCGACTCACCTGTTTGCCTAAGGGTTTTGTTCTGGATTCCTATATAAAAGCAAGGCTGACTGGACTCTGTATGTAAGTAGTTAATGTAAATTTTTTGCTGCTTTGCTGCTTTGAAGATGGCAACTAGCAGGAAGCGGTCACAGACCCGGTCCTCATCTTTAAAGCAATCATTTTAAAAGCAGTGAGACTGCAAGATTATTGTAAACAGTCACGATACATCAGTTTGTGTTTTGAATTTTTTATTTGTTTTTTTTTCTCTTCAGTATTTTTGCAAGCATTGAGGTGACGAGGCTTAAAGCCCCTGGGGTCAGTAGCCTGAATGTTGTTATGGTCTTGAAGAAGAACGCCAAGTAAGATTTCGTCTTTTTGCACAAATCTGTCATCACAATGTTGTCCTTTATTTGTTTGATTTAAATCAGTGAAGCCAATCGGCACATGAATGTTTTTAAACTGATCCTACATTCACTGCTTCTGTTCCATTTCTGTTTCTAACATCTTCAGATCAGACTGTACAAATGCATCCTTAAAGAATTTACAGAATGAGTCAGATCCAAACATAACATACATATGCAAAGTGTCTGAGGGGTTGAGCAATGCGGGTCCCAACCAGAGATAACGTGTGGAGCCTGCTGGTGAACATGTCTGATTATATCAGACACAACACAGTACCACTGAGTATTTTTGTACATGTGAAATATATTTGTCTAATCAACAATTCTAATACTGCTGCTATCTCCTGGTTGGCAGAATATGCAGTATTTTAAAAATAAAATCTTAACATAGAAGGTTGTAAACTTTATTTAGACTCCAAAGTGTAACACTGACTGTTGTGCAATCACATCCTGATCCTGCACCAAGTGCACCATGTCTTTGTTGTTTTCTAGTCATTTTAAAGTCTTGAGGTGTTTTCTGTCCAGCAGGAATAATTTAAAAATGTATGCCGTACTGTGCAGAAGTCTTGAGACTCCCCTCATTTATTCATTTTGGTTCCAAGAAGGGAGAATTTCTCTTTATTTCTTCAGCAATTATTTTGCAGACTTTCTGAAGGCCTGTCAGAGTTTTTCTTTGGACATACTTTGGAACCACTTACTAACAGTGATGCTTCAAGCATAAAAAAGCCACCTTAAGTAAGGGGATGAGCTGATCAGCAAAGTACCCATAGCAGACTTTCTGAACAACACATAATTTCTTCCCATTTCTTTATATTTTTATATTAAGTCTATAAATTCCAAACATAACACAGTTTGGCTGAAATATAATAGTATTTTTGCACCAACAAGGGGATTCACAAAGCAAACTTGGCACATGTCTGTGGGGTGGGCAATGTGTCCTTAAGAATTTGTTGTTGTCATAGGTACCTTCACTACTGGGTGTCCTGGATGGTCAGAGTGTGAAAACAACCCTGTTCGCTCATTTTGGATTTGTGCCTCTGCTGCTGTAAGTTTTCAACATGAATTTACTAACTTTTCTTTCTCTCTGTTAAACAGGATTGTCTTGAGGTCATGCATTGGTTAAAATAATACACAAGTGGGCCGCAGAGTGCAGCAAATCCCTCCAGAGTATAAGTGATGGCGATGGAGAAAAGCAATCTTCACGCTGCCTCGTTGTCTGTCAATGAATCTTCGTGTCGGTCTCCATGGAGCGCTCTCCTTAGTGAGCAGCAGCCCACACATTCAAAGGAGCCCTGCTTTGGTTGAGTTTGGCTGGGTTTTACTCTGTTGTGCAACAGCCAACTTTTCCCAACAGTTGAAAAAAAAAAAGCAAACAAAAACACAAATATTCTTTGATTCATAATTTTTTCGAGTTCAGTGAATTGTGCAGCAGTCCCAGAAAAATTGATTTGTACTGTGTGTAATTGTAGTAGAAATTTGAGTTTAATTAAAAAACAAACAAACAAAAAAAAACATTTTGAAGGTCCTTATAAAGCACAAAAGGAGGAAAAAAGGAAAAATACCAAAATGGTCACTTAGATGCTGTAATTATGTGGATGCATTGTGCAAATGCAAGTAACACACAGCTTTAAATAAAGTAGCTTTTGCATTACTTCAAAGAGCACATAAATACCATAAAGTAAGGAAAAGATAAAGTTGAGTCAACAAATTGATTAAAGGTTTTTATAAATGAAATGCTGTTTTTTCCTGGATTACTGCGCCACCAAACAGTGACATCTCCCGAGACTAGCAAGTAATTGTTATGCTTGGAATTTGTTACGTTTACCTCCTAAATCTTTCAACAGTGTGTGATAATGTTAGCAAATCTTTCCAAAGCAGTATAACTTGTTTTGCTCCTTTGTTGTTTGTTAAAGAGCGTACAGACCTGTAAAGCTTGGGCGAACTTAAAGGTGAATATAAGAAATGACTGGAAAAATAGCCACAGTCGCATTAAAAATGACATCTGTGAAATTATTGCAACATTTGGACAGTAAAATAATTTTAAATACAACATTGCATCATAATGGTAAAACCTCAGTGATATGTGGCAGCCTCATACTTCCTGTTAAGAATATAATGATGTTCACATAATATTGATCTTTGGAATATGAAGTGCAGTCATTTCTCTGAATAAGGGACTTTAGATATGTCCAATGTTCCATTATCACATTTATAGTGACTTCTTCATGATTGATAAACCTCACTTTACAGGAAGACACAAATACCTAACTGTAAATTCAGGATAAAATATTATGTTAATTTTTGTTTTTAGCTTTTTTAGTTTCTTTAAAATCCCCTTTGAGTGTGCATAGTTTGCAGATGTTGCCTGTGGTGATGTCACGGCAATGCTAAGTGGATCCATCGACTCACCATTCAATCCTGAAAGGTAGGACTGCTTCTGCTTCTCTCGCAGTTTTATGACTTTTACTGAGAAAAGTAAAAGAATCTCTTTTCATTTAGTGGTAATTAGAGCCACCAAATAATTTAACAGTGATATATGTGCTGAGTTTCAAGCTAAGTTAAGACGTCATTGCAGATTAAGAGAAGTGCTATTAAAAACAGTTATCATTGTATTTGTTGCAGAAAGTTCAGTGGTTGTTGTAAAAAATATGTTCTTGCTCTACAAACCAAATCAGGCCTAAATGTTTGTTGTCTCCTCCTGAGGACCCAGCCTTCGTGGTCTACGTAGGCCGGGTCCTCTGAAGGCCGGGTCCTCTGAAGGCCGGGTCCTCTGAAGGCCGGGTAGGCCGGAAGTGAGCGGCTGTGAAATTAGACGGTCTAGCCTTCAGTTTTGCGTCACCAGCTGTCTCAGTGGAGTTTAATAACCTCACCCGTCTGCTCCTTGCTATCTAAAATATAACTGACAAAGCCTACCAAACATCAAACTAACAGTCACAAGGATGTGCGTGTGATAAACACTACAGCCAAACAAATTCAAGTAAATAATTAGAAAATAATAAATTTTTTAAAGTCTAAGGCCTGACCTGAAACATGAACATAGACACACGGGCATACACAAGACACAAGCATGATTCCCACCCTCATCTACACATATACAATTACTCACCCAGTCGCCCAGCATCTAGACACACCAAAATGAACGCTGGACGCACACTCACACTCCCATACACCCTCTATTCACTCAGATCAACACGTTCTCACTCCCAAAGCGTAACATTTTACGCTAGGTGACAAATCGTCACCATCAATACCCCAACATTGGCAATCTTCCCCAGACCAAGGATATGGTCCCCACAGCAGCAGACTAGCCCACCAGCCCAGACCCCGACTGGATGGCCAGCTCCTCCTCCCGGAATCCAGTCCCAGACAATGAAGAGAGAACAGGAGTGTGAAAAGACCCCGTGCCTCACTTCGCCTGCTCGTATGTGGCTGAATGAAGAGACCTAACTCTGGATGCCATTCAGTATGCCCACCCCCAATGAAAGCATCTAAGTTGTGGAATAACATTGAGACACAGGTGGCCAGAAGCAGAAAGAAAAGGAATGCCTCACCTGCACCTCAGTGATGTTCCTGATCCACTGGGATTTTCCCACAGAAACACTTCTAGAGATTACACAGAATGTTCTGAAAAACAGTGTCAGGGTCCTGGGACTGGGCGACCCAGGATCCCTGGGCAGTCATGGACCTGTGTATTATTATTATGTATTTTTGGTGTCGTTTCTCCTTCTCTGTGCGTGTACATATGTGTGTTTCTCTGTGCTGTGTTAGTCTGTGTCCCACTCATATGTTTAGGCGAGGTATGGGTGTGTATGTCTGCGGGTGTGCCTGGAGGATGGAGCTCGGCCACCTGCAGGCCTGAGGGGTGTGGCCCTGCGGAGGGACTGGCCACACCCGAAGCCACACACCTGCCGCTGATCAGGGCTCTTCGGGGGAGCTACTTAGGAGAGTCTTGGAGCTCCCACCGACGCGGGATCATTGAGTTATCGTACCAAGTTAGTGTGTCAGCATATGTCTGTGTTGTTCGTATATGCCCGCCGAGGGTTAGTGTTGACGGCTGCCTCTATGGTTTCCCTGCAGGAGGAAGAGTGGTCCAGAAAGGCAGCACGCACGGGGTGTGCGGAAACACAACAGCGGGGAGCACGAGCACGAGCACAGACGTCGGAGGGAAGCACGCACACGGGGTTCAAGGGAGCAACGGGGAGTTATTGTGTTTACAGTTTTTCACTGTGAATAAAGAGCACTGTTTGCATCGCAGAGTCTGCGTTTTGGGTCCTCCTTTCCCCACATCCCCACGGTCTGCCAGCTAGACCGTGACAAACAGAAAATATCCAGAGAACGACAGTTGAAAAACTGAAATCATAGCTTTGCGGCCAACAAATCTGCAGCATCTGTGTGATGCTGTCTTGTTGATAGAAACCAAAATCGCAGAGGAATCTTTCCAGCATCTTAAAAGTACGCCAAAAGGAGTCCAACCCAGCACAACCGCGGAATACCTAAAAGAGAAAAAATGTATGTATGTTGATTCATTTGTCATAACAGGTTGAAAATGTAGTTGAAATAAAATTTCGTATATTTCTGAAAATATTTTCTGTTGTTTCATCAAATGAAAGATAATGTTTTAAACTTTTATCTGATATATATGTATCTATATATGTAGAGAGAGAGAGAGAGAGAGCGAGCGCGCGCTGTCATCCTGCGTCTCCATAAATAGACGTCCGCGCTCGCACGATAGTGACAGTAAACAACATTTTGTTGAGCAGACTATATGAAATAAAAGTTTATATATGCTTGGGTTGATGTTGTACCATAAGTCCAGCAGACTTTTAAATACATGAGCACTTGCTGCGTTTCAACCCTTTGCGCATTTACCTCCTTTAAGGTTGTACAGGACTTCTGATTGGAGAGAGCCTGAATAGTTTGTGTGCGCGGTCATTCCGCGTCTCCATAATAGACGTCCGAGCTCGCGCGATAGTGACAGTAAACAACATTTTGTTGGGCACACTTGTTAGACAGAAGTCTACATTTTTACCACTTTTTACGCATTTATAATGGAGCACGAGCAGTCTCGTCGACTAGGGAAACGGCGGAGGAAACGCTGCGTAATATTAATTGTCATCGTTGTCCTTATTGTTATTGTAATCATCGCCGTGGTGTTGGGACTGACTCTCCGTCAGAACAAAAGTGAATTTGAATCTACATTTTTGTCTAGGTGTGAGAAGTTCAATCAGTAAGTGGTGGTATTTCAACATTTTCTTATTTACTTTTTTGGGATTTTCAGACGCACGCACATATGATAAAAGACACATGATCAAATTAATAATGATTAATCACTGAATGTGTACATGTGCACTTGCATGTTTCCATGTTTGAGCAATCTTGGCAAATGCAGGAGTGACTGCGTTTGAACTTGCGAAGTGGTAAGGCTGCTCTGCTTAAAAACAGGCGTTAGGTCTGAGGTCTGGTATTGATCGGTTATAGTCAATGATTGAGCTGCTGCTGTTTTGTATCCAGTCAGCTGGTTTGCACGATGTTAATATCTAATAGTAATGTATACCACTGCACATACAATACATACAGTACCTAGACATAATGATAATGTGTCTTGAGTAAATGAGACGTGAACTGCAGTTTATCCGTCAGGTGTTTTTGCCTGTTTCCTTTTTTGATATTTGAATTTTGCTTGTTACACAATATGATATCAGCAGGTGCACATTCAGCGTCCACGGTCTAACCACATGGCAGTTACCCTGCCATAAACTTCTTTCAGTAATATTGTTGCACTATTTAACATACTTAGCCTTTCTTTAAATCAAAATACACCTAAACATCAGCAAACATTATTTGTTTTTCAGATATGACTGTAAAAAGCTGTGGGGTGTCTTTCAGCAGGCCTATGTGGACAAGGATCCATGTAAAGTTCTAGTGGAAGCTTATAATCCCCTGATTGCTGCAGCCCCCTTCAAACCTCAGTGCAACAAAGTAATAATCGATGATTACACCATCTCAATCATCCCATCTGCCATAATCATTCATGAGCTGTCTAACAATGCAGTGTTTGTGGGTTAGATGATGTTCTGGAGCAAAACAAAGGATGTGGTCCATGGTTTCACTGACAAGAGAAAGGATTGTTTTGTCACTTTGGAGGACACTCTGTTGGGATCTGTCCTGGATGGTCTGACCTGGTGTGGAAAAGAAGGCAGCAAGGGTAACACTCTCAAAGCAGTAGATAAAAATCACAGTTTATTATTTGAACAGTGCAACAAACTACACACCAGCGAAAGAGCACCAGCAGAAGTTCATATAAGTCATGCTAGAATCTAAAAATATATGTAATTTGTCCTGCCAGACATGATTTGTTATTTGTGTGGCCTGTTGTTAAATTTACATACCAACAGCAAGTCAAGTCATGTCAAGGTTTTTGAGCCCTGACATTTAAGGAGAATTTCGTAAACTTGCCACATGCAGACTACACTCACACACAGATCAGATAAACCTTTAACTGTGGTGTTCATGCCCTCACTTGTTCTGAGAAGGACAAACGCTATCGCTTGAGAATGATCAAGAAACCTTGTAACGTTAAACAGTATCAGGCTACAGAAAACAGAAACATAGAATTCTACAAGACTTTCTGTCAGCAGAGCATCTTTCTAGCTTCCTCTTTTTAAAAAGACTCATTAAAACCACAGTAGAACAAAGATATTAAGGTTGATTAATAGCACTTTTCCCCCAAATAAACTTTTGCTAATAGTTTAAGCTCAGCTCACCAGAAATGGCACAGAAACTGTTGTAAGATGCTCGGCCACCTCACAATGATGTATATAATAATAAATGAATCAGTTAATAGTAATAATAAAGTCAAGGTTGTTACACCCAAATAAAGATTTTTTTTAACTTTTGGTTTCAGTGCAAATTCGGCAAACACATCCTATGTAGACAAGCATAATTTATCTTTTTTTTTTTTTTAAATAAGTTTATCTTCGAGATAGAAATTATGTTTCTGTTAAAACATGTCTCCATAAGCTTACTCATCAGGGGTGTGTTCCCTATGAGGTGTGAAAGGTTTCACTTTGTTCCTAGTTTTGGAAATAATCGATTACGCAAAAATTGCTTTGAATAAACCAGCATGTTCAGGTTTGATTCTTTAGTAATTGATTCAAACATACTATAGAAGTGATTTACATTGGAGCTACTCAGAGAAGATTTTGAGTCAACACTCTGTCTAAGCAGCTGAGGGTGGACAGCTAACATAAATGTGCCCTAGCTTTTGCTTTTTCTTTTCTGTCCTGTGTCGTTATGTAATGTTGTGAGATTTCTTTCCTTTGTTGTGTTTTATTTTGAGGAGTTAACCCAAGCAAATATGCATGTTGTTGTCATAGATACCTTCACTAGTGGGTGTCCCGGATGGTCAGAGTGTGAAAACAACCCTGTTCGCTCATTTTGGATTTGTGCCTCTGCTGCTGTAAGTTTTCAACATGAATTTACTACATTTTCTTTCTCTATTTTAAATGGCATAGTCCTGAGGTCGTGCATTGGTTAACATAACACACAAGTGCACTGCAGAGTGCAGCAAATCCCTCCAGAGTATAAGTGATGGTGATGGAGAAAAGAAATGTTCACGCTGTCTCGTTGTCTGTCAATGAGGCTTTGTGTTGGTCTCCATGGAGCGCTCTCCTGAGTGAGCAGCAGCCCACACATTCATAGGAGCCCTGCTGTGGTTGAGTTTGGGTTTTACTCTGTTTTGCAACGTCTGATTCTGTTGTGCAACATCTAACTTTTCCAAACAGTCCAAAAAAAAGCAAACAAACACACAAATATTCTTTGATTTATATTTTTTTCCAGTTCAGTGACTTGTGCAGCAGTCCCAGAAAAACAGAATCAAGATTTGTACTGTGTGTAATTGTAGTAGGAATTTCAGTTTAATGTAAAAAAAACCATAATGAAGTTGATCCAGAATTGCTCAAGTAGATGCTTTAATAATGGGGATGCAGTATGCAAATGCAAGTACCACATAGCTTTAAATAAAGTAGCTTTCGCATTAATTCAAAGGGCACATAAATACCATAAAATAAGGAAAAGATAAAGTTGAGTGAAAAAATTCATTAGCAATGAATTTTTATGAATGAAATGCTGTTTTTTCCTGGATTACACCGCAACTAAACAGTGACCTCTCCCAAGGCTAGCGAGGGCTTGTCATGTTATGCTTGGAATTTGTTATGTTTGGCTCCTAAACATACCGTTTTTTGGGTGTGTGATAATCTTAGCAAATCTTTAAAAAGCAGTATAACTTGTTTTGATCTTTTGCTGTTCATTTTGTTGTTTGTTAACAAAATGTACAGACCAGTAAAGCCTGGGTGAACTTAAAGGTGAACTAGAAGAAATGGAAAAACTGGAAAAACGACCACAGTCGCGTTAAAAAATGACATCTGTGAAATTATTGCAACATTTGGACTGTAAAATAATTTTAAATACAACATTGCATCATAATGGTAAAACCTCAGTGATATGTTGCTGCCTCATACTTCCTGTTAAGAATATAATGATGTTCACATAATATCGATCTGTGGAGTAAGAAGTGCAGTCATTTCTCTGAGTAAGGGACTTTAGATATGTCCAATGTTCCATTATCACATCAATAGTGATAAACCTCACTTTACAGGAAGACACAAATACCTAAGTCTAAATTTGGGACAAAATATTGTGTTACTTTTTAGTTTTATTTACAAGATGACTGAGTGTTTCTTCAAAATCCCCTTTGTGTGTCTGTATAGTTTGCAGATGTTGCCTGTGGTGATGTCACAGCAATGTTAAACGGATCCATCAACACACCATTCAATCCTACAACAAGGTAGGACTGCTTCTGCTTCTCTCACAGTTTTATGACTTTTACTGAGTAAAGTAATGTTTTTCTTTCAGTGGTAATATACAGCCACCAAAAATTTAACAGTGATATATGTGCTGAGTTTAAGCTAAGTTAAGTTATCATTGCAGATTAAAAGAACTGCTATTAAAAACAGTTATTATTGTCTTTGTTGCACAAGGTCAAAGGTTGTTGTGAAAAATATGTTCTTGCTCTACAAACCAAATCAGGTTTAAATTATTGTCTCCACTCTGGGCCATTTTGATGCAGGCTGCTTCATTTTCATTTATATTTCTGTTACACTAGGGCTGCTGAATTAATCGAATTTTAATCTAAATTACGATCTGAGCTTTCAACGATCATTAAAAATGACTGTGCCGATTATTAGCACCTCCCTCGTGCTTTACTCTCGCGCTGCTCCGTGTGACAAATCCAGCGCACCTCTCTGCGTTTCGAACACGCGTCACAACAATTAAGAGGACCCGAGGGAAGCTCGGAAAGCGAAGCAAAAGTTATTTGGAGAGGAGAGGATAATGGCTTCTGAAGAAAGAATGCCGTTGGTTGAAGAGAGCTAAAACGACTTCAGTGGTGTGGAAACATTATGGGTTCGCGGAGTCAGACGTGGATCAAGTAGACATAGTGTGTAAACTTTGCTACGGTGTCGTAGCTGCACCACAGGGCAACACTACAAATTTATTCAATCATCTGAAGACCGCTCACAAAGTGACATACAATCAAACAATGAAGGAGCGGCAACTTTAGTTGACTTACCTCACTGTCAGTCTGATGCAATTGTGTGGCTACACAGCTTGCCTTGATATTTGGTTATTTGCATAAATATTATGCAGTATTTTGAAGTTCACTAAACATTAATGTTTACATTTTTCATTTATTTTTTATATTGCAAACATTTGCAATGTTATCAGTATTTGCACACTATTTTATATTATTTTTTGACAATCTTTAAAGCCATTATTCAATACATTGTTATTGTTAAATAAATATCATCAAATAATCGAGATCTCAATTTCAGTGAAAAAAATTGTGATTATCATTTTTGCCATAATCGAACAGCCCTAAGTCACAATAGAGTGAAACTAGGACTGCAGCGTCCTTGCAACTCGGAAAGAAATCAGCACACTTGAAGTTGCAGTTGAAGAGTTGACTGCATTGAATTTTCTTAGCAATCAGCAACCAAATTCAAATAGTTCAGTTCAATTCAATTTTATTCATACAGTGCCAAATCACAACAACAGTTGCCTCAAGGCACTATATATTGTAAGGCCTACAATGAATAAGTACCAGCTAACTTATTAATGCAGAGAGATTCAACACACTGCAGTCAGTCTGTCTTTCTGCTGTAGAGGACTCGACTTGACTCGCTGCAAGGGTTTTGTTCTAGATTGTATAAAAAGGCAAAGTTGATGGGCACCTTTGTCACTTTGTAGTTAAATTGCTGTCCTGCAGGAATTATATCAATATTTAGTTTCTTTTTCAAATCTATGAAATTCTGGCTGCACTCTGAATATAAGTAGTAAATATAGATTTGTTATCTAACATAAAATGCTGCGTGTGCTGACAGACAGACACAAACAGATTGCTTGTAATTGCCAAATTGGCCTCATTTAATCACAAACTGATAGGAGACTGATTCTGTCTAATTGCTGTTTTATCGCCTGTTCCTCATCTTAAGAGCAGCCATTTCAAAAGCAGTCTCATGGCTCAAGTTCATTGTAGAGGGTCACAATACCTCCAGTAATGCCACGGTCTACAATCCCTGCAACATAAGGCATTCTGCATTGAGAAATGACTACTGATCCTTTTAGTACTACAGAAATTCTTTAAGAGTGTGTCGTAGGCTCAAGTGCCACATAGATGAAAAAAAATCAGTGTTGTGGTGACAGCAGTATCTAGTTGAATTTTGTACTCTAAGCTGCTGTTCTTTTTTTTCTTTTCAGTATTTTTGCAAGCGTTGAGGTGCCGAGGTTTAATGCCTCTAGGGTCAAGAAGCTGAATGTTGTTATGGTCATACAGAAGAACAACATGTAAGATTTTCTCTTTATACACAAATCTGTCACCACCATGTGCCTCCAATATTTTAAAATTGATCCTACATTCACTGCTTCTGTTCTGTTCCTAACTTCTTCAGATCAAACTGTAATCATTCATCCTTGAAGAATTTGACGCAAGCGCTAGATACAGGGATAACATACAGCTGCAAAGACGTGTCTGAGTAAGTACACGTGTGTTACAGAGGAGCTGACGACCTGTTTGTATCTGTCCTCACAAAACACAACTGACCTCTTGTGATTATCTTGTAATGTATTCAAACAGATCTCGGATTCAGGAATGTGGTGCCAAACCAGAGATAGCGTGTGGAGCCTGCTGGTGAAGATGTCTGATGTCAGTCACAACATACTAGCATTCAGCCACAGAAACATTTCTAGTGTTTCCTTTTAACTTTTTAAATAAAATTTGAGAATTTTTGTACATGTAAAATGTATTTTTCAAAACATGTATGTTTCTAATACATTCCACTATGACAATGTACATTTTAATTTTATGGGATCTGAAGTTAAACTTCTTTGTTTTTTTTAACTAAACAAATTGAGTACCATATGACATTTTCTCGTTGGCAGAATATGCACTATTTGTTCAATAAAATGCTGATTAAATGTTCTTTGTTTCAATTAATGTTTTCGAGTTGTTTTAAACATGTACATTTCTAAAAACATACCTAGATATAAAAAACACACAGTGGAAGACCATCAGTCATGGATTGGTCTCCCCAGAGCCCAAACCTCAACAGCAGTGTGGGAATCATCTTGTCAGAGAACAGAACAAAACGCAGCCAACATCTAAAGATGAGCTTTGAATGTCCTTGAAGAAGCCTTGAAAACTCTTCCTTGAGACTATTTAAAGAAATAACAAGAAAGCTTCCCAAAGAGAGTTCAGGCTGTGTTGAAGAATGAAGGTGGTCATACCAGGTATTGACTTTAAAGGTCATTAAAATTGTACAAACTCTTGTCTTATATACTATATTCATATAAGGGTCGATATATTATAATTAGTGCTAAGGGTGAAAGTGAAAGCAGTTGACCTTTTATTTCAAGTTGTAAAGATCTAAACTAAATCCATGGACAGCTTCATAATAACAGTGTTGATGGAGTGGACGAGCACACTGACAGGTTTGACAAACAATGACTAAATAATGATGCAGTCAATGTCAACATGGACCAGAAGTGTTTGCAGCATTTAATTTGGACACAGCATCTTATTTGTATACTGGACCATAGTAGTGCTATACTGGGTAAAAATACAATAAAACTGCACTGAGGACGAATTCCTTATCTTTAAAGTATTTACCTCACAGGTAGAAACATGGGGTTTTGCCAGTGAGCCTGTAGCTTGGTGATTCTTCTTTAGAATCCTCCTGAAACAAGACGAGACTTCCAACATGAAAGTGAAATTCATTAAGTAAATCCAAACAAATTCAAATAAATAATTAGAAAATAATCAAAAAAAATAGTTTATTGACCTGTACAGACAATGAACAGTTTGTAACTTGTTTTTTTTTTTTTTTGACATTTGGCAATGTATAAATCAGAATTTTTGTCTGAAGGCCAACAATAATTGGCCCCACCAGGAAGGCACCAGGAGTGACCCAGTACACACCTGAGCAGCCAGCCATGGACACTGAATCATCAATCCACTGGTGGGGACACCAGCCACTGGCAGGGTGTGTGGTGGGAGGAAATAGGCCCACCTCAAAGAGCCTGAGATGTTCTAAGAGAGGTGGAGTCTAAGGCCTGACCTGAAACATGAACATAGATACACGGGCATACACAAGACACAAGCATCATCCCCACCCTCATCTACACATATACAAATACTCACCCAGGCACCCAGCATCTAGACACACCAAAATGAATGCTGTACACACACTCACACTCCCATACACCCTCTATTCACTCAGGTCCAGGCACCAATACCCCAACATTGGCAATCTGCCCCAGACCAAGGATATGGTCCCCACAGCAGCAGACTAGCCCAGCGACTGGATGGCCAGCTCCTCCTCCATCTAGTCCCAGACAATGAAGAGAGAACAGGGGTGTGAAAAGACCCCATGCCTCACTTCGCCTGCTCGTATGTGGCTGAATGAAGAGACCTAACTCTGGATGCCATTCAGTATGCCCACCCCCAAAGCCCTATATGTATGTGTCATTAGAGTGTAGGTATTGAAAGCATCTAAGTTGTGGAATAACACTGAGACACAGGTGGCCAGAAGCAGAAAGAAAAGGAATGCCTCACCTGCACCTCAGTGATGTTCCTGATCCACTGGGATTTTCCCACAGAAACACTTCTAGAGATTACACAGAATGTTCTGAAAAACAGAAAATATCCAGAGAACGACAGTTCTCAGGAATCTATCTTGTCTTGTATCAACTGATGGTGGTGTTGGTGTAATGATATGAGGAATATTTTTTGACAACTTTTTACAACTTAAAATGCCACTGGCTACATAAGTGCTGCTGACAATGTCCACCCCTTTGCAAACACAGCTATAAAGGAATGGGCAGCTCAAATAATCTCAAACTGCCTTCTTGAGCATAACAATGGGTTCATTGTACTCACATGGTCTCCACAGTCACCAGAGCTCAGTCAAATAGAGCACCTGTGGGATGTGGTGGAATGAAAAACTGAAATCATGGCTTTGCGGCCAACAAATCTGCAGCATCTGTGTGATGCTGTCTTGTTGATAGAAACCAAAATCGCAGAGGAATCTTTCCAGCATCTTAAAAGTACGCCAAAAGGAGTCCAACCCAGCACAACCGCGGAATACATAAAAGAGAAAAAATGTCCTGAGGGTATGTATGTTGATTCATTTGTCATAACAGGTTGAAAATGTAGTTGAAATAAAATTGAGTATGTTTCTGAAAATATTTTCTGTTGTTTCATCACATGAAAGATAATGTTTTAAACTTTTATCTGATATATATGTATATATACGGAGAGAGAGAGAGAGCGCGCTGTCATCCTGTCTCCATAAATAGACGTCCGCGCTCGCACGATAGTGACAGTAAACAACATTTTGTTGAGCAGACTATATGAAATAAAAGTTTATATATGCTTGGGTTGATGTTGTACCATAAGTCCAGCAGACTTTTAAATACATGAGCACTTGCTGC
The DNA here is from genome assembly GCF_057382275.1 of Copadichromis virginalis. Classification (NCBI taxonomy): domain Eukaryota; kingdom Metazoa; phylum Chordata; class Actinopteri; order Cichliformes; family Cichlidae; genus Copadichromis; species Copadichromis virginalis. The sequence continues at coordinate 19,544,271 of NC_140626.1, read as the reverse complement.
GTTTCAACCCTTTGCGCATTTACCTCCTTTAAGGTTGTACAGGACTTCTGATTGGAGAGAGCCTGAATAGTTTGTGTGCGCGGTCATTCCGCGTCTCCATAAATAGACGTCCGAGCTCGCGCGATAGTGACCGTAAACAACTTTTTGTTGGGCACACTTGTTAGACAGAAATCTACATTTTTACCACTTTTTACGCATTTATAATGGAGCACGAGCAGTCTCGTCGACTAGGGAAACGGCGGAGGAAACGCTGCGTAATATTAATTGTCATCGTTGTCCTTATTGTTATTGTAATCATCGCCGTGGTGTTGGGACTGACTCTCCGTCAGAACAAAAGTGAATTTAAATCTACATTTTTGTCTAGGTGTGAGAAGTTCAATCAGTAAGTGGTGGTATTTCAACATTTTCTTATTTACTATTTTTGTATTTTCAGACGCACGCACATATGATAAAAGACACATGATCAATGAATGTGTACATGTGCACTTGCATGTTTCCATGTTTGATGCAGGACTGATTGCTTTTGTGAAGTTGCAAGGCTGAGGTGCTTAAAAACAGGCGGGTCTGGTATTGATCAGTATTATTGTCAATGATTGATCTGTTAACGTTCTGTATCATGCCAGCTGGTTTGCACATTGTTAATATCTAATAATAATGTATACCACTGCACATTATCATTATGTCTACGTGTACAGCACGTAGACATAATGATAATGTGCATTGAGTAAGTGGAGATATGAACTGCATTATGTCTGTCGGGTGTTTTTGCGTGTTTCCTTTTGTGATATTTGAATTTTGCAAGAAACAAGAAAAAGTTACAAAACATGATATCACCAAGTGCACATTCAGCGTCCACAGTCTAACCCCATGGCAATTTCCCTGCCATGAACTTCTTTCAATAATATCTATAATCATCTGGTTTTGTTGACACCAGTTTTTTTTTTTAAATTAAATATATAAGAGTTATGTAAACGTGTTTGACTGTTTAGCATACTTAGCATTTCTTTAAATGAAAAATACACCTAAACATTAGCAAATTTTATTTATTTTTCAGAACTGACTGTCAAAAAGTATGGGATGCATTTGAGCAGGCCTATGTGAACAAGGATCCATGTAAAGTTGCAGTGGAAGCTTATGATCCCCTCATTGTTGCAGCCCCCTTCAAACCTCAGTGCAACAGAGTAATAATCAGTGATTACACCATCTCAATCATCCCATCTGCCATAATCATTCATAGTCTGTAAAACAATACACTAATATGTGTGTTTGTGGGTCAGATGATGTTCTGGAGCAAAACAAAGGATGTGGTCCATGGTTTCACTGAGAAGAGAGATTGTTTTGTCACTTTGGAGGACACTCTGTTGGGATCTGTCCTGGATGGTCTGACCTGGTGTGGAAAAGAAGGCAGCAAGGGTAACACTCCCAAAGCAATCACAGTTTATTATTTGAACAGTGCAACAAACTACACACCAGCGAAAGAGCAACGACAGTAGTTTATATAAGTCATGCTAAAATCTAAAAATATATGTAATTTGTCGTGCAAGACATGATTTTGCTATTTGTGTGGCCTGTTGTTAAATTTACATACCAACAGCAAGTCAGGTCAGCCCTGAAATTTAAGGAGAATTTCTTAAACTTGTCACTTGAAGAATACACTCACACACAGATCAGATAAACCTTTAAGTGTTCGTGCCCTCACTCGTTCTGAGAAGATCGCAGCTTTCGCACAACTGCTATTACTTGAGAATGTTCAAGAAACCTTGTGAAGTTAAACACAATCAGGCTACAGAAAACAGAAACATAGAATTCTACAAAACTTTCTATGTAAGCAGAGCATCTTTTTAGCTTCCCCTTTTTAAAAAGATTAACTTTTCCTAATAGTTTAAGCTCAGCTCAGGGGGGGGGGGGGCACAGAAATTCAGTAAGATGCACGACCACCTTTCAATGATATATGTAATAATGACTATATCAATTAATCGCAATGATAAAGTCAAGGTGGTTACACCCAAATAAAGATTTTTTAACTTTTGGTTTCAGCGCAAATTGGATAAACACATCCTATGACAGCAAGCATCATTTATCAAATATATTTATAAAAAAATAAGTTTATGGTAAATAAATGTTAATTGGCCTGTATTTGTATAGCGCTTTACTTAGCCCCTAAGGACCCCAAAGCGCTTTACACTACATTCAGTCATCCACCCATTCACACACACATTCACACACACATTCACACACTTATCTTCAAGATAGAAATTATGTTTCTGTGAAAACACGTTATCTCCATGAGCTGGGTCATCAGGGATGTGTTCCCTATTAGGTGTGAAAGGTTTCACTTTGTTTCTAGTTTTGGAAATAACTGATTATGCAAAACTTGCTTTGAGTAAAGCAGCATTTTCAGGCTTTATTCTTTTAGTAATTGATCCAAACACACTATAGAAGTGATTTTACATTTGAGCTACTCAGAGAAGATTTTGAGTCAACCCTCTGATTAAGCGGCTGAGGGTGGACAGCTAGGGCACAACATAAACGGCCCTAGGTTGTTCTTTTTTCTTTACTGTCCATTGTAGTTATGTAGTGTTGTGAAATTTCTCTCCTTTGTTGTATTTTACTTTGAGGTGCTAACCCAAGCAAATATGCATGTTGTTGTCATAGGTACCTTCACTACTGGGTGTCCCGGATGGTCAGAGTGTGAAAACAACCCTGTTCGCTCATTTTGGAGACGTATCTCTGCTGCTGTAAGTTTTCAACATTTGTTTGCTTTTCTTTCTCTCTTTTAAACGGGATAGCCCTGAGGTCATGCATTGGTGAAAATGACACACAAGTGGGCTGCAGAGTACAGCAAATCCCTCCTGAGTATAAGTGACGGTGATGGAAGAAAAGCAATCTTCACGCTGCCTCGTTGTCTGTCAATGAGTCTTTGTGTCGGTCTCCATGGAGCGCTCTCCTTAATGAGCAGCAGCCCACACATTCAAAGGAGCCCTGCTTTGGTTGAGTTTGGCTGGGTTTTACTCTGTTGTGCAACAGCCAACTTTTCCCAACAGTTGAAAAAAAAAGCAAACAAACATACAAATATTCTTTGATTCATAATGTTTTCCAGTTCGGTGAATTGTGCAGCAGTCCCAGAAAAATTGATTTGTACTGTGTGTAAAAGGAAAAATACCAAAATGGTCAATTAGATGCTGTAATTATGTGGATACATTGTGCAAAATGCAAGTAACACACAGCTTTAAATAAAGTAGCTTTTGCATGAATTCAGAGAGCACATAAATACCATAAAGTAAGGAAAAGTTGAGTGAACAAATTGATTAAAGATTTTTCTGAATGAAATGCTGTGCATAGTTTGCAGATGTTGCCTGTGGTGATGTCACAGCAATGCTAAGTGGATCCATCGACACACCATTCAATCCAACAAGGTAGGACTGCTTCTGCTTCTCTGACAGTTTTATGACTTTTACTGAGAAAAGTAAAAGAATCTCTTTTCATTTAGTGGTAATTAGAGCCACCAAATAATTTAACAGTGATATATGTGCTGAGTTTCAAGCTAAGTTAAGACGTCATTGCAGATTAAGAGAAGTGCTATTAAAAACAGTTATCATTGTCTTTGTTGCACAATGCAAGCACTTTGGCAACAGTGGGAAGGAAAAACTCCCTTTTAACAGGAAGAAAGCGCCAGCAGAATCAGGCTCAGGGAGGGGCATCTGCTGCAACCGTTTGGAAGACAGCACAAAAGATATGCTGTGGAAGACAGCCAGAGATAACAAGTATGATTCAATGCAGAGAGGTCTATTAACATACACTGAGTGAGAAAGGGGACTGAAGAAGAAATAGTCAACGCATAAAGTAGATGTTGTGAACAATTCATTGTTCAGTGGTTGAGCGTGCATAGCCCACAACCTCAGGGAGACCAATTTTGATAGAAAGGCAGTTGCACAGGTCCCCTGGTGGGGGCCGACCTGACTCTAAACAATCACAGACTCGGATAGATTGGCAAAGGTTTTCAAATAAGTACCAGCTAACTTATGAACGCAGACAGACAACACACGCTATTGTGGTCCATCAGCAAACTATCACTGTTTGTGGGAGAATTTCTTTTTCAAATCGATGAAATTCTGGCTGCACTGCAAAAAACAATTTTCAAGAAAGTAAAAAAAACCTTGTTTATGGACATTTTTTCTTATTTTTTGCCTAAAAAGAAAATATATTCTTAACAAGCAAGTTTTGGACAAGAAAATAAAGCTTATTCTAGGAAAATATGTCTAACTTTTCCTTAAAAGGATATTTCAGCTCATCTTGAGCTTTATTTACCAGTTACAAGGCATGACAATGGTTTGGTTGAATTTCCAGAATAAAAATAAGATTATTTTTCTCATTTCAAGAGTAAGGGCATTTAAACAGCTGCTCAGTTTAAGAAATGTATTTATTGACACTAAAGTTTAATATAATTGCTGTCAAGTTTGACACAATATGCAGTATATGAACAAAGGCAGGAACTAAAAGCACATGGTAAACATGAAATACAGGCCCATTTGAAAAACAGAAACAGCACAACTCATTCACTTTAGGCCATGTCAAACAGAATAATAGATCAGCATCAGTATATCTATACTATGGCAATGCTAAAATCGCATTCAACTGTCAGAATTTATAGGAAAACAACAACTTCATTTTAAAAATTGTCACAAAACTGTCCAAAACAATAACCTGAAAATACAGTTCATGCATGTAAAGCAGTGTACCTTTTATAAAACATATGTTGAGCTCACGTGTAGTCCAATTACATCACCCAGGTAATATTTCATGACCGCACATGTCATATCTTTGTGTGTGAAACTGTAATATGGAATGGAATCTCATATCATATCATTGTTGGCTGGCTTTCCACCACTGAATCAGTCCTGTATGCCCACATGTTACTCAGATTTCTGTTCACTGCTGATGAGGGTTCCCTCCTAGAACTGCAATTGAGATTGGTTGATTAATTGACTAGTTGCGGATAAGGAAATTAAATACAAGGTACATTGATAATTTCTAAAAAATTTTAATGTCAGAAATATACTGCATTTTATAATTTACTCTAAAATATGCATGTTTTCAAGCTGAGTTTAATAAATGGATATTCATTTAATGCTCATTGCTATTTGGCAGCTTAACTGTAGTTTAAAAGCCTTGAAAAATCCTCAAAAACCTAAAATGGGAAAGCTAAACTAAAGAACACAGGAAACATGGAAAATGTTGCAAAAACCTTACAACCTTGAACAAGGAACATAAGACATGAAAACATCAGGGAGGGAACACAGATGATAACACAGGAGAGAATACAGACGATCCGACAAAGAACACACTAAATATACACACACAAAAGGAAACGAGGAATTGGCAGACAGGCACGAAACACAGCTGACACTAATCAGATGAGAAGAGACCAGGAGGAGAATACACCGATGCAGGGCAGGGACTATCAAAGTAAAACAGGAATAAACACGAATATCGAACCAGGGACAATACACTGAAGACAAGGGAGGTACAGAGAACACCTAAACACTGGAAATAATTAACAAATAACTAGGAAACTAACTGACACAATGAATATTAATAAACACAAACAACCAAGGAGACTGCGGACCATGACAATTGGTTTATTTAAAACAAAAGTTTAAAAAAATACAAAATGTTGTTTTCTCTAGTAGAAGAAATTAAACACTATCAGAATATTCTTTATAAATAGATAGCATTGTTGTGGATTATAAGGAATAAGCATTAACATATCTACTGTTAAGCTGTAAAAACAAGTAGACATCTAACATGAATATTTTATATGATTATTTTCAACGATATTAAAGTATATAGTCAGTCTCACCTTACAGATTTTTGTGTCCTAATCGATCAGCTGCATCGTCCATTGGCAAGGTGGTCAGAGTGTGTTCGAAGAATGTGATACCAAAATTAGCTGTAAACACGATATTCTTTGACACATCCATCTATGCCACAATCTTCACGGAAATCTGGACTATGGCTATGTGCAGAATTAATATGACTCAGTAGGGATTTGAGGGTCAGACCCACAAAAACGATGTAGATAACACAGCGCCAAATCATTTTGTTTTACTGGTCTGTGAACTACTTTTCCCATAAAGTCAAGATAACCAGGATTATTCCATTATGGGGTAGGAATGGCTATCCTAATTCAGTGCCTTATAACAGCTGTAGTAAGTAACAGCACCCACACGTCAGTATTTACAGAACATAATCTAACTAAATAGTCAAATATTTAAATATATATCATTTTATAGGTATAAAAGAGCGAACTAAACCATTTCCGTACACAACCCCATACTCCTGAGTTGGTACAGCCCACCTTCCCGCCTCTAGCTCCGTGCCTAAGCGGTTGGATTGCAGGATTTTGGGGTCTGGGTGTAGATGCGATACAGTTGGTACAGTGTGAAGAAATTAAGGCACGCTATGGAAAAACTGGACGAAATAACAATTGCCAACCTGAAAGGTATGTGACTGTTTTGTTTTTTCTATGTTTTGTGTTCTGGTATGTTGCATGTTAAGTCGCTAGCATGGCAGGCTATACCCGGTTGTTAGCTTAGCTTAGCTGTGCGGTTAGCTTAGTTGCATTAGCATTTTTAAATATGCTAGTGCAGAAAGTTATGAAAGAATTCATGTCCAGTTATTAGTTTCAGTGTCTGTGAATTTATTCAACAAGTGTGCAAAGTGCCATAAGTTAATGCCAGTTTTACAGAAATTGTGGGAGTTTCAAATTTCTATTAGTGAAGTTATTTCATTATATACTTTAGCCCAGGAAGCAAAAAAAAAAAAAAAACATTTATATGTATACATGCATTTAATTGATGTATCACAAATATATTACTTTTACCAGTCAATAGGAGGAAGGTAATTTAGAACCTGTGGAGCAGTGAGGAGGGAGAATAATGGAATAGAGTCATGGTTTTAAATGGTAAATATTAAATTATGTTTCCTATGTATCCTGTCTGTTACCCAAGCAAAGCTGTCAGCTGGCTTGCACATGAGGATAATGCAATGTAGTGATAATTGGAAACTCCTATTGCAGAAGCAAATGTTGGAGAAGACCTGCTCTCATCACTTTCACGAGATGACATCAAAGATCTGTTTCCTGGTCCTGAACATTGCCTCAGGCGTCGGGCTCTATGGCTTGCAGTGCACAAATGTGAAGAAGTAAGTTCTGTCCTATCGCTGTGTGACAAAACTGAGAACACACCAGCTTGTTTTATGCAGTTTCAAATAATTCCACCAATACTCACTTAACAGATAGACAGTAGAATCTTCTTTAGTTTTGATTTAAATCAAGTGGCCTACCCATTTATTAAATATACATATTTTTTATTGTTCAACACTTTACTGATATTTTGTTGTACTATCTTTCATATTTAGAGACCTAAAGTTCTTGTGCAATTTTATGTGAAATTAGCCCTATGTACACTGTATTTTAGAACAAGACTGCTGCTGAAAAAACGCTAATGGTGACTTCTTCAGAGAGGAACCCAGCACTTACCTCCATCCAAAAACTTTGGATGGAGGTAATGCTACAGTATCTTGATTTGTCTACATTTATGCTTTGCAGATTACATTATTTGCAATGTTTAATGGTGTTGCCCTGTCTTATTTTTCTTTTTTCAAACCAGTGGAACATGCAGCAGCTGTGTTCAGAGCCCTTCCCATGCTTTTCCCTTCCAGCACAGTACCACCTAAGAAGCTGGGCATCTGTAGTGAGGCTTTTTTCCATGTCCTAAAGGTAAGGCTGCAATATTCTATGTGTATATATTGTTGAATTTTGCAGTTACTCATGTTTTCATTTTATATATTTTACTGTGGAGTCAGTCAAATATTCTTAAAGTTCAGATCCCCATAACATGTTGATGTTAATAAAACCTACAAAAAAAGTTGATCTATTTTAAACTGTAATGCAACTCAAAAATTGTGTTTCTTACAGTCTTGTTCTAATACTCTTTTTTTCTGTCATGTAGACTTCAGAAGACCCTGAAGGCTACCTGCGTCAGCGACCCCTGGCTTGTCCAGTTCTGCTTGTCTCTGAAGGCAACTGCATGATAGCTGTTGGAACCACACCGGTGAGCACTTTTGACCGGAAGGATCTTAATGAGGGACTGCTCTATCTGATGGCATATTACTATGCCCTCCACCTCACATATCCATAGTGCATTTCCACGCTGCTGTCTGTCTTGCAAACTGAAATACTCAAAGACTCCATCCATGACCGAGATTCAACCCCCTCTTACAAGAAGGCGCTTGGTGAGTGGAAGTCATTCATTGAGTGAGTCTCCCAGATGACAGACTCCATCTGCCTTGTTTATCAGACTCAGTGTTAGTCAGTGAGGTTGTTTTTTTTTCTATAGAAAAGTTGTTCAAATGTAAAACACATGTTTGTTTGTGTGGTCGTTAAACTTGTTCTTCTAAAATGTTATGTAATATAGGATTTGAAATAGTGATTGTTTTAAGCTTCAGCAAAATTTATTTTTGATACCAGCCATGAGTGTGTTATACTGTTATTATTCATTTTAAGAGTATCTGGAATATGCACTTCTTATATTGGCCATGTTACACAGTACCCTGCTGAAATGTATAATTTTAGGCATGATTCTCCTGGAACAGACCTCAGTGAGTTACTGACCCATTGCTGTGTCAATAAAAGCGCAAAATCTAAGAGTGCTTTTGCTGTCTTAATTTAAGATGAATTCCCTTATTTTTAGTAGCTTTTTGAAGAGATGGTGTCTTATTCTCAGGAATTTTTGCTGATTATTGTTCTCAGAGTCGAAACATAATTCTTATAGTTAGCTCAATCAAGAAAGAAACAATTCAGTTTTAAGAAAATTTGTCCTATAGTAAGGTGTTTTTTTAATGTGAAAAATCTAAATTAAGGTGTAGAATCTTAAAGTAAGCAAATAATTCTTGAAAACAGCTTGTTCAAGAAAGCATAATACTCATTTTAGGTGCAGATTTTCTAAATATCAAAGTGTCTTTTACTTATAATAAGTCACATTTTCTTCAAATAAGCATACATTTTAGACAATTTTGTCTAGTTAAAAGGCATATGGCAGTTAGATTAATTTGCTAGTTTTAAGAATTCTAGTCAAGCAACTTTTGCTTACCCCATTGGCAGATTTTTTTGCTCAAAACAAGAAAAATTTGTCAGATTTAAGAATATTTGGCTTGTTTCAAGTATAGCTGTTTTTGCAGTGTGGACTCTGATTGTAAGTAGATAATATGGGCGATTGTGGCTCAAGAGTTCGGGAGTTAGCTAACCATCACCAGTGTGTGTGTGAATGGGTGGATGACTGGATGTGTAAAGCGCTTTGGGGTCCTTAGGGACTAGTAAAGCGCTATACAAATACAGGCCATTTACCATAGTATAGATTTTCTTCTAATGTAAAATACTGTGACAGCAATAAATTTGCAACAAATGGTAACAGATTTGGGGTTTTCATCAATTTATCACAAACACATTGTAATTGCTAGATTGGCCTCATTTAATCACAAACTGATAGCAGACTTATTCTGTCTTATTGCTGTTTTATCACCATCTTGATACATCGGAGCTGCTTTGAAGATGGCAACTAGCAGGAAGCTGTTACTGATCTGGTCCTCATCTTAAGCGCAACCATTTCAAAAGCAGTCTCATGGCTCAAGTTCATTGTAGATGGTCACAATACTTCCAATAATGCCACGGTCTACAACCACAGTTTTTCCTTAGTGTGACCCTATCATATCTGCAGCGACAATAATTCTTTGAGGTGACTACTGATCCTTTTAGCACCTTGGAAATTATTTAGAAGTGGGCTCAAGTGCCAGATAGATGAATATATCAGAAAAATGTGGTGTTGTGTTGTGGTGACAGCAATATCTAGTTAATTTTGTACTCTAAGCTGCTGTTCTTTTTTTTCTCATCAGCATTTTTGCAAGCATTGAGGTGGTGAGGTTTCAGGCCTCTAGGATCAAAAGCCTGAATGTTGTTATGGTCTTACAGCAGAATGCCAAGTAAGATTTTCTCTTTATACACAAATCTGTCACCACAATGTGCATACAATATTTTAATATTGATCCTACATTCACTGCTTCTGTTCTGCGTCTAACTTCTTCAGATCAAACTGTACAGATCCATCCTTGAAGAATTTGAGGCAAACTCTAGATACAGGGATAACATACAGCTGCAAAGATGTGCCTGAGTAAGTACGTGTGCGTTACAGAGGAGCTGACGACCTGTTTGTATCTGTCCTCACAAAACACAACTGACCTCTTGTTATTATCCTGTAATGTATTCAAACAGATCTCGTATTCAGGAATGCGGTGCCAAACCAGAGATAGCGTGTGGAGCCTGCTGGTGAAGATGTCTGATGTCAGTCACAACATACTAGCATATAGCCACAGAAACATTTCTCTCATTTCCTTGCAACTTTTTTAATAAAATTTGAGAATTTTTGTACATGTGAAATTTATTTTTCTAAACATGTAGGTTTCTAATACATTCCATTATGACAATATTTTGTGGAATCTGATTTTTTATTTTTTTTTGGACTGAACACATTGAGTACCATGGCTGCCATCTCATTGTTGGTAGAACATGTATTAATTTTTAAATAAAATCTTAACTTGTAAACTTTATTTGGACTCCAAAGTGTAATACTGACTGTTGTGTAATCACATCCTAAGTGTTCTATTCACCTAGAATAATTAAAAGACATATCATCCACCAGTTGCTCCAACTTTGGACTGAAATACCTAGCTTCACAAGGCCAAAGCAAGTTCAGCAAAGAAGCCATCAAGTTCATCCAAAGAAGCTTCTATGTAGATGATGGCCTGACAAGTGTAAGGTCGACTGCTGAAGCCATACGCCTGGTAAAGGAATCAAGAGCTCTGTGCAAAACAGGAAATCTACGGCTACATAAGTTTGTATCCAACGATGAGTGTGTGATTGCAACAATTCTACCACAAGAATGTGCTCAGACCAAAGATCTAAACATGGCTCTAGGAGAACTTCATATCGAGCGAGCACTTGGAGTTCAGTGGTGTGTTGAGGCGGATGAATTTCAGTTCAGGGTGGAGGTAAAAGAAAAACCCACTGACAAGGAGAGGGGTTCTCTCAACTGTTGCCTCAGTCTATGATCCACTAGGTTTCGTGGCTCCATTCCTACTTGTCGGCAAACAGATTCTTCAAACGCTGTGTAGAGACAAGGTAAGCTGGGACGAACCTCTCCCCGAGCACATCCAGCCACAATGGGAGTCATGGCTCAAAGATCTGCCTCATTTGGCAGTTCTAAAGATTCCAAGAAGCTACCTTCCATCAAACTTTGGTGAAGTCTCACTATATGAGCTTCACAACTTTTCCGATGCAAGCTTCAAAGGGTATGGTGCATGCTCATACCTTAGAGCGGTGAGTGAAACAGGACAGATAAGTTGTTCACTTGTCTTGGGGAAAGCAAGAGTAGCCCCTACCAAACTAAAGGCTTGAGTTATCTTCAGCTGTGACCTCAGTCCGCATTGGTGATATCATCAGAGGCGAGCTGGAGATTGAAAATGTGCAAGAGTATTACTGGACTGACTCAAAGGTGGTCCTTGGCTATGTGAACAATGATGCTAAAAGGTTCCAAACATTCGTGGCCAACCGCATCCAGCAAATAAGATCTAGCACAAAACCTGAACAATGGCGATATGTCAACTCTGAAGACAACCCAGCCGATGGAGCCTCAAGAGGATTGACTGCAGTTCAAATTAAAGAATCTAACTGGCTGAAAGGACCCAACTTCCTTTGGCAGCAAAATCTCCCACATGAAGTGGGAATGGTGGGAGAAGTTGAGGCTACTGATCCTGAACTTCGGAGAGCACATGTTCATGCAGTTAAAGCAAGAGAACAGAATCCAATGGTAAACCGTTTAACTAAATTTTCTGACTGGTCCAGAGTGGTGAGAGCAATTGCCAGGCTCAAGAGATTTGTCAGAGAGTTTAAGGGATTTCAGTCGAGAACTAATGAGTCGACTAATCTTGAAGAACGAAGAGAAGCAGAGATCTTCATCATCAAACTTGTACAAGAAGAGGCATTTGCTGAAGAGATAAAGAAAATAAGAGGCCAGAAGGAACACACTTTGAGCAGGCACAACAGGCTACGTCAGCTGAATGCTTTCCCGGACGAAACCAATGTTCTCAGGGTTGGAGGACGGCTGTCTCAGTCAGCCTTACACCATGATGTAAAGCATCCTGCAATACTTCTGAAAAAATCTCATGTCTCAGCTCTGCTGGTCAAACATCATCATGAGCGCATACACCATCAAGGAAGGGGCATGACCATGAATGAGTTGCGCGCAAACGAAATATGGGTCCTAGGATGTGGAAGTGTGGTCTCCTCACACATTTACAAGTGTGTAAAATGTAGACGATACAAAAGAACAACTGATGTTCAACAAATGGCAAATCTACCAGGAGAGAGAATTAAGACATCTCCCCCCTTTACTTATTGTGGGCTTGATTGTTTTGGCCCCTTTATTGTGAAGGAAGGAAGAAGAGAGTTGAAACGATATGGATTGTTATTCACCTGCCTATGTTCTAGAGCAGTTCACATAGAAACGCTTGACGATTTGACAACAGACGCATTCATGAATGCACTTCGATCATTCATAGCTATTCGAGGACCCGTGCGCCAGCTAAGATGTGATAGAGGGACAAACTTTGTTGGTGCTAGAAAGGAGCTTTCTGAGTTGCTTGAAGGAATGGATCAAGATCGTACAAGGGCGCTTGGTTGTGAATTTGTGCTGAATGTCCCATATGGGAGGAGTTTGGGAACGCCAGTATTGGGTCTGTGTTTCCACAAGCCCCGCTGGTTTAGAGACTTATTCATCATGAAGAAAACAAGACAGTCAGCGATCGATCGATTTACTTGCAAGGGAGGCCTCGTCGGTGTCTACCACGAAATGACCCCAACGACGGCCTCCACTTGCTGCCTTTTATTGGGAATACAGTTCACACAATACACATCACAGCAAAACAACGCCCACCATAAACCCCCCAAATGGTTCTAAGACAAGGCACTATGTGTGTGTGTATGTGTAAACATCTGTATGCATGTAAGAATGTGTGTGTGTGTGCGTGTGTGTGTGTGTGTGTGTGTGTGTGTGTGTGTGTGTCTTCCTGATCACAACTGTTTCTACAACATCCTGGTCATAAAGAGGGTAGTCTCTCCCACACCCAATGTATGGTTCACCATGGATAACACAGTGAAGCCATACAAAGGGCAGGAAGCTTACCAAACATCAAACAGAATCTTCACAAGGGATGTGTAATAATCCTCCCCCAGCACAGAGTGGCTGGAGAGGTGGTCAGGGACAAAAGGATGTCTTGATCCTATAGATTGAACTAAGACCTTACAAGTTTAAGAAGCATAATGACAAACATTCAACAATTAGACTTAACAATATTA